>NC_090649.1:188466692-188644794 GCF_040937935.1 Hyperolius riggenbachi
CACAGCCATCCTCATCATCCTCCTCCCCAGCTACGGGCACCCTCATCCTCCTCCCCAGCCACGGCCACAGCCATCCTCATCATCCTCCTCCCCAGCCACGGCCATCCTCATCATCCTCCTCCCCAGCCACGGCCATCCTCATCATCCTCCTCCCCAGCCACGGCCATCCTCATCATCCTCCTCCCCAGCCACTGCCATCCTCATCCTCCTCCCCAGCCACGGCCATCCTCACCCTCCTCCCCAGCCACGGCCATCCTCACCCTCCTCCCCCCCACCCACAGGCACCCTCACCCTCCTCCCCACCCATTCCAAATAAATATCCCACCTCCTCCACACCAGTCAGTGACTGCACATACATTAAAAAGATACAAAAAACGGAATCCGACCCGACCCGACCCCAGCAGCAGCCAGAGGCCCAGAGGCAGCCGCAGCCCGCATCAAAGTGACTCACCGTGGATGGTGCGGTGGGGTCCGGCGACGATGATGGCGGAGGGCAGGCCAGGCGTCGGGCACACGAGCCAGCCCAGCATCCATCTTGCGCCGGCGGCAAGAGGGCAGCGGGCTTGCTCCTCCATGCTCCATCTCTGGGCGGGCAAGGCCGGGGGGGCAACGGCGGTCGGCGGGCTCAATTTGTCACGGTCACGGGCGGTAGCACTGACTCAGTGACCGTGACTATCATGGCGGGTAGCGGGCGGAGGCAGCGTGACTCCTCCAGACTCCGGTTACTTCCGTCCCGTTTCCGGATTCTGCAGGCGCAGGAGCGGAGGCAGCGCAGCGGTGCGTGCAGCCAGGAGAGGCCTAGACCTAGTAGGCCGCAGAGCTGCCGCCCGCCTCAGGACTCGGAAGTCCGGCATGGTGGGTGGGGTGGGCCGGGCGTGGGCGGCACGTCAGTCAGGGCTGGTGCGCCGCGGCCGCGTCACAGTCTGTGCAGCCAGGCCAGGGTCACTGACTCACCGATTCAGTGTGCTGCCACTGCCAGCAGGGTCGGATGGAGACTTCACTGCAGCACTTGAGGCGGCCAGGCGGGCGGCGGCGGTAGCACAGTGCCACTTCTCCAGTCACAGTGACCAGTCCAGTCTCTCCAGAGGGCGGCAAGAACCAGGCGCAGGCACTTCCTCTTAATGCCTGGTGCCGCCCCTCCACTTCCTGCCGCCTGAGGAACCCGCCTCACCTCGCCTCATGGGCGGGCCGGCCCTGGGTCATAGGCAGCATTTTTCTTCCTCCAAACACAATGCCAAAGAGCTCTATTTTGGTCTCATCAGACCACAGCACCTTCTCCCAGTCACTCACAGAATCATTCAGGTGTTCATTGGCAAACTTCAGACGGGCCTGCACATGTGCCTTCTTGAGCAGGGGGACGTTGCGAGCCCTGCAGGATTTTAATCCATTGCGGTGTAATGTGTTTCCAATGGTTTTCTTGGTGACTGTGGTCCCTGCTAATTTGAGGTCATTCACTAACTCCTCCCGTGTAGTTCTAGGATGCTTTTTCACCTTTTTCAGAACCATTGACACCCCACGAGGTGAGATCTTGCGTGGAGCCCCAGAGCGAGGTCGATTGATGGTCATTTTGTGCTCCTTCCATTTTCGAACAATTGCACCAATAGATAGATAGATAGATAGATAGACACACATATACACACACTGTGATTGATAGATAGATAGATAGATAGATAGATAGATAGATAGATAGATAGATAGATAGATAGATAGATAGACAAACACACACACATATATACATACACTATGATAGATAGATAGACAGACAGACAGACAGACAGACAGACAGACAGACAGACAGACAGACAGACAGATAGATAGATAGATAGATAGATAGATAGATAGATAGATAGATAGATAGATAGACAAACACACACACATATATACATACACTATGATAGATAGATAGATAGATAGATAGATAGATAGATAGATAGATAGATAGATAGATAGATAGATAGATAGATAGATAGATAGATAGACAAATACACAGACACACACACACACATACACACACACAGGCTGCCTCATAGAAACTGGCACCTCTGAGAACTATAGTTTATATTCTGTCTTTGGACATGTAGCTCTTTCTGGCATGAGGTACATGACAGTGGCAGGACAGACTGACATCAGAGAGGCTGCAGTAGAAAATAAAAGATGAGGCAAAGAGAAGTAATGATAACCAAAGACATGAGATCACACTCTAAAGTCAGATTACGCGTTTATCTCTTAGCTATGGACAATGGCTGTTGTACTTTATTGACTGCAAGATTTGATTTGGACTGGTTAGAAAACTTTTCTATCCCACCTTAGAACTTAACACACATCTGATGAAAATTGAAATAAAATGACCTAAGCCCAACGATTGATCAGAGAAGGCAAACTATCACAAACAACCAACCTGTGTACACACATGAATGATTAAAAAAATGAAAGAATTGACAGATGAGGAAGAAATGGCGTCTGAGGTACAATTAACTGAAACGATCAATATCTGCACAAACATGAGCGATTATGAACGATTGATTGTGGCGCGTGCAATGTACACAACAAGATCATTATACGTTCTTTGATTAACTGTACACACTCTCTTTGATGAATGATCGTCGATCGAAAAAAAAAGAGAATGGATCACAACCGACTCCCGATATCAGTCGTTTGATTCCGTCGTTGATGATTGGTCATGCACAATTCATCAATGATAATCGGTCATTTTACTAGGGTTCACAAAGGTGTTTTTTTTTTTAAACAAAATTTTTTATTGATTTTATCCCGCATAACAGCAATTCAGGAATTTGAAACATCACATATTGAACAAACAGATACACTATCAAGGTCTTGAATGCATTAAGCCTCATCATTTTTAAACAGAAGTCCGTTCATAATGTATTTATCTCACAAAGGTTTTTATCTAATGTGTGTACGTAGCTTCAGTGCTGCAAGTGTTCCCCCCCTTGCTACCTGTAACATCTTCAGTGACATCAAAGTGTGTGGTCATTTTCCAAAAGACTTAGGCAGGGTTCACACTTATATTAAAATTCACATGCATTTTGCGAATGTGCAAAAACGCACATCCAATGGAAGTCAATGGAGAATCGCGCTTCTTCTAAGATTCGCATACGGGGTTTCACGTGCATGAAAATCGGTCGGAGACTGCTCTCTTCCACTTTGGCTGGGCTTGGGAAGACTTCGGGAGCACTCAGGCTTCTGAAGATGGGCTGCTCCGCACTGCGCCCTCTCTGGTGCCCTCGCGTGTGTGTGCAGTACAGAGCCGCCTGGCTTTGGGAGGTCTCGGGCTCTCGAAGTCTCCCTCGGCTGGAGATTTAAACGGAGAGGCCTGCGGTGGAACGGAGAGGCCGGCAGGAGAATGGGAAGGCTCCCTCTCCTTAGGTAAGTATCTGGTTTTTGTTTTGAAAATCTCTTCCGATTTACTTTAACAAAAATGAATGAAGTCCAAATCCCTGTTTTGGAAGCATAGGTAGAGGGCATGTAAGCTGAGCCCATCTTTTTAAAAGGACTGCTGCTGGGTTGTGTCCTCACAGGGGGACATTGCAGGATGCTTCCCCTCCATTCCCAGAGCTCTCCCCTGACTCAGTCCCCCAGTCTCAGCACACGGTGTGTCAGTCTGTCTACAAGAGCATAACTAGGTGGACCATGGGAATAAAAGTACCCATATGAACACCAACAGGGGCACCAAAGGGGCACTCCTCTATACTGCTACATAGAAGCACAGAAGCTATGCATGGGATGGAAAGGTCACACTACATAGGACAGGTCATATGTACAACAGCTTTTGGGAAATAGTTGCATCAGTGGCTTAGCTAAGAAGCTTTGGGCCCCAGTCTAAGTTTTGCATTGGGGTCCCCCAAACAATTCATGTGTCACAACAAAATCTGCCCAAAACATTCACAGTATGAGAGGCACAAGCAGGGGAGGGGAACAGTTTTTTTAATGATTACTACTAGTCAAAGCATACATGGAAGTGATCATTACCAGCACAGCACCATTGAATAGCTAATACTGTAGTTCAGTGAGGGCCCCTAGTGGGCTCCTCTTTTCCAGGTGCCCTGATGCGGTCACAACCTCAGCTGCCACTGAGTTGCATGATCTAATTAGTATTATTAAGTTTATACCTTTTCTATACTAATCCATTTCCTTGATTGAAGTTAGTTTATTTTGTATTGTTGGCCATGAGATAGGCTGGCCTATTCAATGAAGTAGGTCAAGCATCTAAAATGTGCCAGAAACCTCAAGCAGGGAAGGCCCTCTCACTGGCCGTCACCTCCTGACAAAATGATATAACAGAGATTTGGCACTGACTAATCGAATGCTTGTACACAAATAAAGATTATCAGTATTACTAGGTGCCGGCATGGTGCCAGGAGAGGTACTATCCAGGCATTGCTACTCTTCAGTTATTCCTTTTGTCAGTTTGATTTCTGCTCCTGGATTGTGATTTCTATGATTTGTCACTTGAACTGACTTCTGCCTGTATGGTAGTACCCTCCAATATGAGATGAGAGCTGACAAAAACATCTGGCTGGGCAATAATTCCATGTCAAAAACAGGGCTCCTCTGCACATCACCAGTTAAAAGGTTGCATTAGAGAAAGCAAGACTGAGCTCAGCTGATTTTTTCTCCCCAGTAAAGCTCCATACCCACGTCAGATGAAACGGCCAAGGAGGCAGATAAGGACCACCATTGCCGAGAATCCTTTGTGTGTACAGCAACACCTGACTAGAGTTGGGCCGAACCTCCGATTTTAGGTTCGCGAACCGGGTTCGCGAACTTCCGCGGAAGGTTCGGTTCGCGTTAAAGTTCGCGAACCGCAATAGACTTCAATGGGGATGCGAACTTTGAAAAAAAAAAATGTATGCTGGCCACAAAAGTGATGGAAAAGATGTTTCAAGGGGTCTAACACCTGGACCCCCAGGTGGAGGAGTGGGATACATGCCAAAAGTCCCCGGGAAAAATCTAGATTTGACGCAAAGCAGTGTTTTAAGGGCAGAAATCATATTGAATGCTAAATGACAGGCCTAAAGTGCTTTAAAACATCTTGCATGTGTATACATCAATCAGGTAGTGTAATTAAGGTACTGCTTCACACTGACACACCAAACTGTTCACTGAACAGAACAGGTATGCAGTGGCGGGTTCACTGAACAGAACAGGTATGCAGTGGCGGGTTCACTGAACAGAACAGGTATGCAGTGGCGGGTTCACTGAACAGAACAGGTATGCAGTGGCGGGTTCACTGAACAGAACAGGTATGCAGTGGCGGGTTCACTGAACAGAGCAGGTATACAGTGGCGGGTTCACTGAACAGAACAGGTATGCAGTGGCGGGTTCACTGAACAGAACAGGTATACAGTGGCAGGTTCACTGAACAGAACAAGTATGCAGTGGCGGGTTCACTGAACAGAACAGGTATACAGTGGCGGGTTCACTGAACAGAACAGGTATGCAGTGGCGGGTTCACTGAACAGAACAGGTATACAGTGGCGGGTTCACTGAACAGTACAGGTATGCAGTGGCAGGTTCACTGAACAGGTATGCAGTGGTGGGTTCACAGTACAGGTATGCAGTGGTGGGTTCACAGAACAGGTATGCAGTGGCGGGTTCACTGAACAGGTATGCAGTGGTGGGTTCACAGTACAGGTATGCAGTGGTGGGTTAACAGAACAGGTATGCAGTGGTGGGTTCACAGAACAGGTATGCAGTGGTGGGTTCACAGTACAGGTATGCAGTGGTGGGTTCACAGAACAGGTATGCAGTGGTGGGTTCACAGTACAGGTATGCAGTGGTGGGTTCACAGAACAGGTATGCAGTGGTGGGTTCACAGAACAGGTATGCAGTGGTGGGTTCACAGAACAGGTATGCAGTGGCGGGTTCACTGAACAGGTATGCAGTGGTGGGTTCACAGAACAGGTATGCAGTGGTGGGTTCACAGAACAGGTATGCAGTGGTGGGTTCACAGAACAGGTATGCAGTGGTGGGTTCACAGTACAGGTATGCAGTGGTGGGTTCACAGAACAGGTATGCAGTGGTGGGTTCACAGTACAGGTATGCAGTGGTGGGTTCACAGAACAGGTATGCAGTGGTGGGTTCACAGAACAGGTATGCAGTGGTGGGTTCACAGAACAGGTATGCAGTGGTGGGTTCACAGAACAGGTATGCAGCCAGGGACAAGCTAAGCCTAACTAATCTTTCCCTATGAGAGAGAGTGTGCAGCAGCTCGCCCTACTCTCACTAATGCAGGCACACGAGTGACCGTAATGGCCGCTGCTGCCTGCCTTATATAAGGAGGGTGGGGCTCCAGGGGCTAGTGTAGCCTAATTGGCTACACTGGGCCTGCTGACTGTGATGTAGAGGGTCAAAGTTGACCCTCCATGGTGCATTATGGGGCGAACCGAACTTCCGCAAAGGTTCGCCTGCGGGACGCGAACGCGAACCACGGAAGTTCGCATGGAACCGTTCGCAGGCGAACCATTCAGCCCAACTCTACACCTGACCCCTCTCAGGCGCTCGGCCAGTCATCCGTCCTGGCAGGTCACTTTGGCTGTGCAACGGCCGAGAACATTGTTCTCTCTTCTTACCCTGCCGGCCGCGTGACGTCACTCCCGTGCCACTTCACCCCCCCACACAGAACAAAACATGTCACTCACTTGCAAGCAATGTGTCTACACTGCCTCAACACTGCAATGTCGCCCGAGGGATCAGGTCCTCATCCCCATCGGGTGACACTGATCGAGGGTGTGTACTTGGCTTTAGTCAGACCCAGTTTACAAAGATGGATATAAAGAAAAATTATCTAAAAGTAGAATGTTTGCCCAGCCCAATACACACGTGAGATATACTTTTTAGGAAAATGAAACAACAAGGAATAATCGGCAGATAATCTTTGTAAAAAAGTTTACAAAAGATCTCCAAAAATAGCGTCTAAAGATATTCCATCCCGGGGGACTGGGCTGCAGATGATGAAACAAGGAGTGTATGAGATCATCAGACACTTCTTAACTTTTGTGTGCACAGCGCATGCTTGAAAAAGAAGGCTGTAAATAGACTACAAAAGCATTTCTCAGATCTTTTGCATGAACTGATCATTTGCATGTGTTCAGCATCTTTAGAAAGATCCGTCAGTCAAAGCTTCCTGACAAACCTATGCGGCAGATTAATTCCTTGGTTGGAAAAGAATTATTATCTCACGTGTGTACCCAGCTTTAGGCTCTGTGCGCCCTATGCACACAAGCTTGTTCACATCATGTCATGGCATCATACCCATTATATGCAGAGTCAGTGTCCATTTAGTAAAAATAATTTCATGAGAGATTTTGTGACTGTTATCTGCACAGTGAATGGGCTGTGAATACCGATACAAAAAGGAGCACAAGACAGGACTGCGCAATCTGTTGTCAGTTTTTGCATCAGTTATTGAATGTGAATGGTGTGCATTAATGCTAAATGATAAAGCAATGCTTACACTAATGCAGTGTGGTGCATTTGGTCAGACAATATAATTACTTTGTTAACACAATGCAATTACAGTGTAACAATACTTTCTCATGAGCACGTTAGCAGTGTGGTGCAACGGATCCGTTGGCATAACACAAGGCATGCATTGCGTTATCAGACAGCATGCGCATTAACAATTGCAGTGAAGCATATTTTTCTGACTGTATGATTCACCATATGTGTCACATCGCAGGTCTAACATGTGACTTTTTCCCCTCCGTTGCGTTGCGATCCTGTTTTGAAAGGGAACATAACTCAACTCCCCAGTGTGAACCTAACCTTAGGATGACAGTCTTGGAGCTTGTATTTCAAAAATAAATCAGTAATGGCATCTAGTGAGATGAAGTTAATATATAAAACTAGTTAAAGGCTGGTTAAAAACGTGATTTACCATAAATCTTAACTAATAAATCAACTCAAGTGGACAAACTGTTGAATGCATATGAAATACACAAAGCAACACAACATGGCCACAAATTGCAAATTGAAATACAGTAGTTCATATTACTGTACCAAATGCTGACATTTATTTTGGAGGATGTTCTTTCTGCTTTTATATCTCAACTATGTTGATTGTAGTTTGATGTACTTTTATGTATTTTTGTTTTCTTTTTCAAGATTTTTATTGGTCACTGAAGGTAAAAACACAAGCTTCAAAGTGAAGCAATCATAGAACAGAGAAAAGAATACATCAAATGCACAAATTATCAGATAACACATATTCCAAGAATAGCACATTAAAGAGAATCTGTATTGTTAAAATCGCACAAAAGTAAACATACCAGTGCGTTAGGGGACATCTCCTATTACCCCCTGTCACAATTTCGCCGCTCCTCGCCGCATTAAAAGTGGTTAAAAACTGTTTTTTAAAGTTTGTTTATAAACAAACAAAATGGCCACCAAAACAGGAAGTAGGTTGATGTACAGTATGTCCACACATAGAAAATACATCCATACACAAGCAGGCTGTATACAGCCTTCCTTTTGAATCTCAAGAGATCATTTGTGTGTTTACCTTCTGTCCCCCCGCAGCTATCACCCACTGAAGTGTCAGGCTGCTCTTTTCTTCCTGCAAACAGCTTTGCCCTTGTCTGTAATTCTTCAGTATGTGAAAGTCCAGCCAGCTTAGAGGACGATTTATCCAGCTTGTAAAAGATAAGAGAGAAGAGAGAAGCTGCCCTAATCTAAATAATACACAGGCAGTGTGCATAGAGGGGCCTGGAAGGGGGAGTTCATAGCAGAACCACAACACTGAAGAACTTGGCAGCCTTCCAGACACAGGCTGACAAGTCTGACAGGGGAAAGATACATTGATTTATTACAGAGACTGTGATAGTAGAAAGTGCTGCAGTAAGCCAGAACACATTAGAATAGCTTTTGGAACTAGTAGGATGATAAAAAACAGGATGCAATTTTTGTTACGGAGTCTCTTTAAAGCTAAAAAAGTGGCTGTCACACAGGAAGGTGACCAGCCCAATCATCAACTGTAGCTTGAAAACTCAAAACTTTTTACCACTTCCTACCCTTACTAAAAAGTTTAAACTAAACATAACAAGTGTTGCAAACATAGCAAGAGCTTCTGGTGAAGATTGTACACTGCTTCTGCTAATACAGAAATGAACCTGACCAAACTTCTTTTGCATTATTGAGCTGCTCAGTATTTTACTATTTAAAGTCGACTGCAAGTCGTCCTAAAGATAATTGCTCCACTGGGCTTAATGAAGTTGTGTCACCTCCACAAATCTGGGACATAGTGCTTTCTATGCAAGAGATTCTTCCCATTCCCAGTGCAGTATTGCTGCCTTCACTGGTATTACCTAAAACACTAGGCTACTTTGCATACCCTGTGCCAGCAGAAACGCAATGGGTAAGCCACGCCGCACGTCTTCACCATGTTGCGTTGCATACAATAAAGCATACAGACAATGAAAAGTATGCTTCACAGTTAACGCACACATTTTGCGGTAATGCACTCCATCACGATGCCGCACTCCGTTGCCACACTGTGTAGATGGTGCATTGCAGCAATGTGATCGCAAAATGCTAGGTACACTTTGAACTGATGGAAATTGTGGGGAGATGCTTCCATTAGTGCACTGCATGCATTTGCAATGCAATCTTTACAGATCAAAATTGTGCCTGCTGCATTCTTTGTGTGACTGGCCTGCTATGCAAAGTAAGGGAGCGCAGAAAAATCACATAGCAATCATGGTGCTATGCAATTTTTCCGCAATTCGCCAATTTAAAATATTTTCCTATATTTTTTTTCTTCTCCTGTTGCAAATCGCATATGTACCACAATCACACCTGTACAGTCGTCTGATCGCAGCGCAATTGCTGAAAAATGTGAGGCAAGCATTAGCGATTGCGGTCACATGTCTCAGTGGAAAACAGCCCTTAGTGGACCAGAAAGCCTGAACTGTACTTTTTAAGAAATGTCTGCTTTGGTAGGTGATAAGAGACTGCAGCCTTGGCATGGGTCATATTGTAATACTGTGAGGTGCTTCATAGGACTTTTTATCCTCATGTCCATAACTCATGCTTTTGAGAAAATAGTAAAATCAATTAACATCCAAAAAAGACACTCTGTGTATATGGTATACCATAGCAGCTTATACAATTACACACCAATGTTCATGGATAACAGCAAGTCCAACAAGGACTATAACATCACAGTGCAGAGGGGACCATCAGAAAAAGCAAGCTATGGTATTAGCCAAAACAGTCACTTTAGCATAAACGTTGTGGATCTCAATAGAGCAAACTTAAGCATAGTGGAAGCAGGGGATGCCATAAAAAATGTATCAGAGCGTCAAAAAGAGTCCATTACCCTGACAGCACCGTTTCGGATTTAATCCTTCGTCAGAGGGTTAGGTTTGGTGGATTCCCACGGAGTGCTTTGGCTGGAAGAAGTCCAGGGTAAGTAAAGATAGTTTTATTTACTCACCTCGTATGTCCTGCAAAGTATATGTCCAGTCTCCATTGCAGTTCACACTCACTGTAACACTTGCATTTAGCAGCTGACCACTGTGAACCTAGCCTAAAGGAAAGGTACTTCACTACCCCTATACTCATTTCACCTGGAGAGGGGGTGAGCATCTGGGGGTCCCCCAGATGCCACCATGAACCCCCCCCCCCCCAGGACTTACACCCACAAGTGTGGGGTTAGCTTCCCCAGTCTCTTCCTGGGCACTGGAGGTGGGGATGAGCCCCTTATCCATGGATTGGACAAGGGTTCTGATGGAGAGGGGGAGGCTTTGCAACCCTCTCTTCCAGAGCCCCCCATATCATGGAGCACAGGCTGTGGAGCCCTATGCAGTCCAGGATCCACATTCTGGATATACCAAACTGCATGGGTGACAAGGGGTTAGGGGGTTAGAGCTCCTACTGTTTGTTTTTGTTCTGAAATATATCAAATGTGTATACAGAGCTCTGAAAAAGTATACATGAAAGTGTACCGCAGCAAAATGTCATTTCCTTGTGTTTAAAGGGAATCTGAAGTAAAAATAAACTTATGATATAATGATTTGTATGTGTAGTACTGCTAAAAAAAAAAACATTAGTAGCACATATATGAGTCTAATATTGTTTCCAGTACAGGAAGAGTTAAGAACCTCCAATTGTTATCTATGCAAAAGAGCTTCACTGAGCTCCCCGACTTTTAAAGTTGAAGAGAGCTCTGTCTTTTGAAGCTTTTATCTGAACTGTCTCTCACTGTATCTTTTTTTCTGCAGAGGAAAGTTCGAAAGGTCAATAGCCTGCTCTGTGATCATTTAGAATGAAGATAAAAATATGCAACTATTTTCTTTGCAACTAATGTTCTATTAATTATCTGTACTACACAACCAATTCATTATATAATTTTTTTTTTTGCTTTAGTGTCACTTTAAAACTGAGATAGGGAAAGAACAAAAAAAAGATACATACCTGGTGCTTCCACCAGCCTCCTCCAGGCTTATCGCTCCCTCGCCATCCTCTTCCACCTCCTGGTTCTTCTGCAATTGGCTTCGGAAAGTTCTCCGGTCAGGAGCCAACAGCGAATGCACAGCCCAGCCCCTTGCGTGCTCCTGCTGCGCTCGCGTTGTCAGGAGCATTCGGCGCCTGCACAGTACTACTGCGGCGGTGGGTGCAGAATGCTCCTGGCAACGGGAGCGTGACGGTGGAGTGCGCACAGCCAAACTGTGCCTGCGCCAACTGTCCCCAACTGGGTGATTTTCCGGGGGGCTAGTTGTGGATGAACCAGGAGGTGCAGGAGGTCGGCAAGGAAGCAATCAGTCTGGAGGGTGCAGGAGGAAGTCCCAGGCATGTAAAATATTTTTCTATTTCCATTTCAGGTACACTTTAAAAACTATCAAAAAATACCACCATAAAATACGGGGGGGGGGGGGGGGGGCTTTTGATTTGGCCCTTTATCCCCCTCCGCCATGCCACTGCCCGGGTTTTGGACAGTTTGAACACCTTTTTAAGAGAAATTGAGATGGCAAGTATGCCCAGATTTTTAAAGTTTGCCCGCTGTTAAAATCGATAGGATCCATGAACTTGCGTGGAAACATTCACGAATGGTCCACGAACGTTCATTCGCGATGTCGTCCATCACTAAACAGCACCCAACTTTCCCACCGCTATAACTGGCTGCGTTGTAATATCTGTGCCTACAGTTCAGTTTCCCACCTTCCTGCGGTGGTACAGGGGTTTCCTCTGAAGCCAGCAGTAATCACCCTGCAGTTATTATACATCACTGGTATCCCAGCACCACATAATGCATCGCCACATGTGCCTGTGCCATTCCATTGTGCTTTAGAGGAGATAATAGGGTGTATTCTAGCTAGGGATATTAAACATATGTATTTTGAAAATCATTACAAGCTCCTGACAAGGATCATCAATCACCCTGTACCTTTACTCCATGAGAACAACACTAACATCATTCTATGTTGCATAAAATAAAGCCTAAAATAAACACAAATTATCACATTAGAAAGACAGCTACAGTAAAATCACCATGAGTAATTCCTATTGGACACACACATGAAAATTGTTCATCTGTAAGTCTATTACAGCTGCTAAATGATATTAACAGTATAATTTATGCATGTGATGTTATAAACATATATCACACAACACTATAATTTTCTTCATCAGCAAAAATCCTATTTTAATTGAATACCCAAAGGCATCAGTCATACAATCTAAAATGCATAAAAACGTGGAATTAAGCATGCAATAATATATATTATCACAATCGTTCTTGCTCCCTTGGATACTGTCTGTGACAGGAATGAATTGTATGACTTTGGCATGCAACATGACATAATTCCCATTCTGCAAGAGGCACGCAGGCTGCTCCTTCCAGGCATCTCTCCATCCACCCCCTGCCTCGCCCGTTCTCTTACCGACATGGGTGATGACAGTGGAAAGTCTCTGGGTAAGCTCCTGGTGTGACATTTCTTCTTCTTTTAACCAGAAAAGCATTTCACAGTGAGAGCCGTCCCCCCTCGCCTGGCAGACTGAGATGTGCCGGTGTGTGCACCGCGATACAAAGCCAGCCAGTGCCACTCCCAATCCTCCAGCCTGACATCCACCTGTCACTGCCACCAGCCAGCGCCGAGCCTCTCCTCCTGCCCGACTGTGCAGCAGGGAACAAAGCCCAGGATCTATACGAGTGCCCGGCCGCTGATGCTCCACTGATGCTGCTGCTGCTGGTGGTGCTGATGCGGCATTCCCTATTCACAGCGACAGCTCATCGTTGCAGCCAGGCTCAATACCTGCCTCCAGGGGTTACTAGAAGAGATGTGGTGATGTAAAGGAAACCCCGGACTGATGGATCCTGTGGAATGGAGTCTGCAGAATCCCGCCCGAGCCACAAGGAAATCCTACTCCACATCTGATGATGGTGTACAGTGAAAAGACCTGCTACCTAGGATAGTAAAAGGGATTTCTCCTTAAAGTGAGACTACCTTTGAATTCTAGGTTTGGCAAAACAGATCACAGCTACAGTATATCATAATGCACACTAGCAATGTTACTTACAAGTAGGATGATTTTATCAGTTAAAATCATCAGTGAACACTGTTTAGGGCTAGGCAAAAGTCTTAAAGGACAACTGTAAGGAGAGGGATATGGAGGGTGCCATATTTATTTCCTTTTAAACTATACCAGTTTCCTGGCTATCCTTTCAGGGCTGGAACCCACTGGAACGATTTTTTTGAGCGTTTAGGGAGCGCTTTAAATCACTAGCACTTTCCCTAAACGCATTGCCAATGTAAATAAATGTAACAAATTCCACAGTAGCGATTGAGATTAGCAAAATCGCAATCGCAGGACATGCAGCATTTTGAGAGCGTTTGAGCTTCAGTGTAAAGCATTGAGGGCCCGTTCTCACTTAAAATCGCAAAACGGCAGCGCTACCATTTTGCGCAGTGATTTTACCGCGATTAATGCAGTAAAACCCCCGTTCACACTTCCGCGATCGTGGTCAGCGCTTTAACCTTCCTGGCGGTATGATTCCCGCGGCCTCAGGGCTGTGGGAGGGTTTTTTTAACCTTTTTTTTTTTCATGTAGCTAGCCTAGCGCTAGCTACATGCTTCCCCTCTCCCTGCGGCGTCCCCTCGTACTGTCTGATTGCCGCTGGCGCGCTTGCCCATAAGGAAATCCCGTTCTGATCAGGATTTCCTTGAGGGCTTCCCCCGTCACCATGGCGACGAACGGAGTGACGTCATGACGTCACAGGGAGTCCCGATCCACCCCATAGCGCAGCCTGGCGGCGATTGGCCAGGCTGCGCAAGGGGTATGCGGGGGGGGGGGGGGGCTGTATCGCGGCAGGTATTGGCAGAGAGCGGCGGCGATCAGACCAAACACACAGCTAGCAAAGTGCTAGCTGCGTGTTTGAAAAAAAAAAATGCAAATCGGCCCGGCAGGGCCTGAGATATCCTCCGCTGCTGCTTACCCCGTGTCCAACACGGGGTTGCTGCTAAGGAGGTTAATAGCACTATACAGCGATCGCTCCCGAATCACAAAAAAATGCTGCATGCTACGCATTTGCGATTGGCGTTAATCGTGAAACACCCGTGATTGCTGCCAATCACAGCAGTGAGAACACTGCCATAGAGTAATTAAGCACTAGCGATTTAAAAAGCGCTAGCACTTTAGCGATTAGCGGGAATCGCCCGCTAATCGCCTAGGTGTGAAAGGGCCCTGAAGCACTATCAAATCACTCATGAATCGCTATAGATAGAGTGCGACTGCAAACTGTAAATAAAATTATGATATATTGAAAGGACCAATCAGAATTAAAATCGCAAATTGCTACACAATTGTTGGCAAAAAGCTTACACTTTTTAAAATCGCTCCCAAAATCGCTGGAAAACGCTAATGGAATCACTTACAAAATGTTAATTAAAAACACTAGCGATTGCGCTTGCGATTTGTAGTGGATTCCAGCCCTAATACTTTTAGCCATAGACCCTGAACCAGCATGCAGTAGATCAGGTGTTTCTGACATTATTGTCAGATCTGGCAAGATTAGCCACATGCTTGTTTCTGGTGTTATTCAAACACTACTGCAGCCAAATAGATCAGCAGGGCTGCCAGGCAACTGGTATTGTTTAAAAGGAAATAAATATGGCAGCCTCCATATTCTTCTAACTGCAGTTGTCCTGTAAGGTCTTCTTCACAGGACCATAGTCTCCTGTGACATTCAGGGAGCGGCCACACCTGTGTCCACGTAAAATGCAAGCGGTTTTACGCAGAGGATTTTTCGTATTTTGTGTGCATTTTTGAACACGCTGCTTCTGAATTTTAAAAAATTGGACGGTCAACAGCATTTTTTCTGCTTAGCGCAGTTTAGTACATATACATCCCTTTGTTATGTTTGGCTTTGTGCTACACCTGCAAACTAGAATGTTAATGTTCTTATAAAAATGTATTGGTTTATGATAAACACTGTGCTACCTGTACAGCTTTGACTGCCCAGCCTTAGGTTGCATGAGCTGCGAATAGGCTATGTCATGCCTTTGTGATGACCTGATCCATCCCCTTTATCTCAGCATTTTGGTTTCCCCTCTGGCACATAAAGGGTGTAGAGGATGAGGAGAGCAGCTGCTGCTTGGAGTCACAACTACCAGACCCTGCACCCTTGGGGCCTGTCCATCCTGTGACTTCTTACCAGACTGTGTTAATAATGGTGCCTTCCTACATTAGGCAAAGCCCCAGATGGTAAACAAATCAAACAAAAAACAGAGATGGAAAAATAATAACATCTGTTAAGATATATTTCTATATGGCAGTGGACATGCATGCTTTTCCTTGCATTTACTCAAATGGAATCCATCCTTTAGAAATATTAGAATTATAAAAATATAAAATATGCAATGCTATAAGCAATTGTTTTGGATATTTCTACCCATACAAAGTTGACATTGGTCTCTCTGATGGTGCCCATATACGGTACAATAAAAACGTTTGATTTTCCTGTTTATTTGACCAAAATGATCGAATCGAATTAAAATTGAAAATAATCTTTTTTTTATCGAGAAAAACAAACGATTATCCCATTTTTTTAATAAAAATCCGATCGGATATGTTGGAAAAATCTTTATATTAGAGCTAACGGAATAATCAAACTAAATTATCTAATTGAAAAAAATGAAAAAACTGTACCATGTATTATTGTGTGGGAACCTTTATGGTGCAATTTGTTTCATTTTTTTAGATTACATAATTTTGTTCGATTATTCCATTACATCAAATATATCGATTTCTCCAACATGTACAAACGTCTTTTTATCGGAAAAAAAATGGGATAATCGTTCATTTTCTTGATTAAAAAAAATATTCTTTTTGACTTTCATTGGATTTGATCATTTTGGTCAATTAAACGGGCAAATCGAACATTTTTATTGTACCATGTATGGGCACCATTCGTTTTCCATGTAATGCTTTAAAGCAGGGTCGCTCAATGGGTAGATAGTGATCTACTGGTAGATCGCGAAGCACTGCATGGTAGATCCCGACCCCACTACATTCTCCATTCTGCACATACAATTGTGCTCCTAAAATTGTACCTGGGTAAATCATTTTGACTTGCTAATTTTGAAAGTAACTCACAACCTAAAAAGGTTGAGCGCCTCTGCTTTAAAGGATAAGTTACATTTTAAGCACCACAGAATAGGTTGGCGATTTATAAAACAATAACAATAATGGTCCCTCATAACCCCTCCCCCCAAGGTTCTCTGTTTTTGTGCGCTCATTGTGTGCAGACATGGGAGGGTCATTCACTACATGTAAATAAATATGTGATAGTCAAATACTGGCGATTGCTCATTTACTAAGAAAAAATGGCCGCGCACTGTGTAAGCTCATTACCCGCAATGACTGGATGAGAATTTACATAATCATTTTTTGTGATCCTTAGTCATTGGCGATTGCAGCAATGATCACTTGCTACACAGGTGTGGTTGTTGTGCACCTGTATTTACTGTTAGACTATATTTTGTAAAACATTTTTCTTCAAATTTTGTTGATTATTTTATTATCTTATATTTGTTTATTATTCATTTTTATTTTTAATAAAAAGATAAAAACAAAACAAAATGCCCATTGATTAATCTTAAAGAGAACCCGTGGTGGGATTTACTTATGCTAATGGGGCACAGAGGCTGGTTGTGCACACTAACACCAGCCTCTGTTGTCCCATGGTGTGCCTCCAAGACCCCCCTGCGCGCCGCTATCCCCTCCAATCAGCGGGTGGGAAGGTATGCAGGCGAGTAGCGCCGATACGGAGGAGGCGGGGGAGCGGCACTAACAGACAGGCGAGAGGTAAACATTGTGCTGGCGACACGCTGCGTGTCGCCAGCACTGCGGGGGTATAGCGGCGCGCAGGGGGGTCTTGGAGGCACACCATGGGGCAACAGAGGCTGGTGTTAGTGTGCGCAACCAGCCTCTGTGCCCCACTAGCATAAGTAAATCCCACCTCGGGTTCTCTTTAAGGTGGCCACTGATGATCCAATCTTTTTCATCCAATTTTACCAAATCTATGTAGTATAAGGGTAAATTGAGTGAATGTTTTGAATGGATAATTTAGGCAGTTCCCTTATATTACATAGAAATGGTAAGACTGCATAAAAAAGATTGGATCATTAATGGCCACCATTAGATTTAAAAAAGAATAGTGTGCCACTCTCTCACAACCCTTTTATCCAGGGGTGTAACTACAGGGGAGCAAACCTACAGAGGGGCCAGTTGTAACAGTGCCCCAACTACTACTTCACTCCCACTGATAAAGACCCGTTTCACATTGTGCAGCTTAATGAACCAAGCTCCATAAGTAGCCTTAGATTACTTACAACAGTTTATACAACACTGTAACCTGCCTTCTAGGGGCTGCAAGAAGCACCAGGCAAGTAAAGCTACATTTATTTTTTCCACTCGGAAATCATTTAAACCATATCTGAAGCGAGATGACGTTAGACACTTACCTCAGTAAAGGGAACCCTGTGGATAGCCCAGAGGCTTCCCTGCTCTTCCTACGCCCCTCCATTCCAGAGTTAGGACCATTATAGACACTTACCTCAGTAAAGGGAACCCTGTGGATAGCCCAGAGGCTTCCCTGCTCTTCCTACGCCCCTCCGTTCCAGCGTTAGGACCATTATAGACACCTCAGTAAAGGGAACCCTGTGGATAGCCCAGAGGCTTCCCTGCTCTTCCTACGCCCCTCCGTTCCAGCGTTAGGACCATTATAGACACTTACCTCAGTAAAGGGAACCCTGTGGATAGCCCAGAGGCTTCCTTGCTCTTCCTACGCCCCTCCGTTCCAGGGTTAGGACTATTATTAAAATATTCGACATTAATGTTGAATATTGCTCACGGCGCAAAGTACAGCCCTAGGCCGTGCATAATTTGAGCACCACCATAGGGCCATTGAAGAAATTGTTGCTATTGTGACGCCGGGAAAGGAAATGTATACTATAGCCAAACTCTGGCTTTCAAAATTAGCAGCGGATGCGGCATGATTTAGTGGTGGTGAGAGGGATAGCAGCAAGAGGTAGCAGCAAAGGTTAGTGTTAAGTGTAGGTGTAGTGCAGGGGATTAGTGTTACTGTGAGACCTTATTCACAGTGGTGCATTACAGTGCTGCATAACGGCTGCTTTGTAACGTGGCTTGCTGCACGGCAATGCACCACCTATAGTGACTTTCACATTGCAGCGGATGCAGTACAATGGCATGCGGTATGGTAATGCACTGCATGCAGTGAGTAACCACAAAACACACATGTTAACAGGTACAGTGAAACATACTTTTCATTTACTGTATGTTGCTTCACAGTATGTGATGCAATGCAGCTGTAACATGGGGTACGACTTTTTCTTTCCATTGTGTTCCTGTTTTACATGTACACAACGCCACGTCCCACAACATGTGAATGTGGCCTCATGGATCAGTGTGGGGTCCTGTTGGACGTATGTGGGGGAGGGGTAATGTAAGAGTTAGATTAAGATGATAGTAGAATATTAGTAATGTTTCCGATATTCTACTAACGGTAAAAGGACATACTAGTAGTATATCGGTACAGTTACTGATATTCCACTATCAGCTACATCTCACACCTCGTAACATGCATCATTCTTCCATGTATAAATACAATACAGTGATACAATTACAGTGTGCAGCGATGAATTTTAAATATTTTCCCTGACATTTTTTACATGTTCATTTAAAGAGTAACTGTAACTAGTGTTGGGCGAACAGTGTTCGCCACTGTTCGGGTTCTGCAGAACATCACCCTGTTCGGGTGATGTTCGAGTTCGGCCGAACACCTGACGGTGCTCGGCCAAACCGTTCGGCCATATGGCCGAACTAAGAGCGCATGGCCGAACGTTCCCCGAACGTTCGGCTAGCGCTGTGATTGGCCGAACGGGTCACGTGGTTCGGACCCGAACGCGCTCTGATTGGCCGAACTGTCACGTGGTTCGGGTAAATAAATACCCGAACCACGTCATATCTCCGCCATTTGTCTGTGGGTTTAGCTTTGGGTAGGCAGGCAGGGTAGTTCGCGCTCCAGCCACGCTAGCCAGGGTCCCCCCCAGTCATTGTGTGTCGCTGCTGGGAATAGTAGTACACCGCTCGCTCAGCATTCTGTTTACTGCCACTCTGTGTACCTCGCTCAGCCACACTATATAGCATTCTGTTTACTGCCACTCTGTGTCTGCTGGGAATAGTAGTACACCGCTTGCACAGCCACACTATATAGCATTCTGTTTACTGCCACTCTGTGTACCTCGCTCAGCCACACTATATAGCATTCTGTTTACTGCCACTCTGTGTCTGCTGGGAATAGTGGTACACCGCTCGCTCAGCCACACTATATAGCATTCTGTTCACTGTTCTGTGTCTGCTTGGAATAGTGGTACACCGCTCGTTCAGCCACACTATATAGCATTCTGTGTACTGTTCTGTGTCTGCTGGGAACAGTAGTACACCGCTCGTTCAGCCACACTATATAGCATTCTGTGTACTGTTCTGTGTCTGCTGGGAACAGTAGTACACCGCTCGCTCAGCCACACTATATAGCATTCTGTTCACTGTTCTGTGTCTGCTGGGAATAGTGGTACACCGCTCGCTCAGCCACACTATATAGCATTCTGTTCACTGTTCTGTGTCTGCTGGGAATAGTGGTACACCGCTCGCTCAGCCACACTATATAGCATTCTGTTTACTGTTCTATGTCTGCTGGGAATAGTGGTACACCGCTCGCTCATCCACACTATATAGCATTCTGTTCACTGTTCTGTGTCTGCTGGGAATAGTGGTACACCGCTCGCTCAGCCACACTATATAGCATTCTGTTCACTGTTCTGTGTCTGCTGGGAATAGTGGTACACCGCTCGCTCAGCCACACTATATAGCATTCTGTTTACTGCCACTCTGTGTACCTCGCTCAGCCACACTATATAGCATTCTGTTTACTGCCACTCTGTGTCTGCTGGGAATAGTGGTACACCGCTCGCTCAGCCACACTATATAGCATTCTGTTCACTGTTCTGTGTCTGCTTGGAATAGTGGTACACCGCTCGCTCAGCCACACTATATAGCATTCTGTTTACTGTTCTGTGTCTGCTGGGAATAGTGGTACACCGCTCGCTCAGCCACACTATATAGCATTCTGTTCACTGTTCTGTGTCTGCTGGGAATAGTGGTACACCGCTCGCTCAGCCACACTATATAGCATTCTGTTTACTGTTCTGTGTCTGCTGGGAACAGTAGTACACCGCTCGCTCAGCCAGAGTATATAGCATTGTGTTTACTGCCACTCTGTGTACACCGCTCAGCCAGACTATATACCATTGTTTACTGACACTCTGTGTACACCACTCAGCCACACTATATACCATTGTTTACTGACACTCTGTGTACACCGCTCAGCCAGACTATATACCATTGTTTACTGCCACTCTGATTCTGCTGGGAACAGTAGTACACCGCTCGCTCAGCCAGACTATATACCATTGTTTACTGACACTCTGTGTACACCGCTCAGCCAGACTATATACCATTGTTTACTGACACTCTGTGTACACCACTCAGCCACACTATATACCATTGTTTACTGACACTCTGTGTACACCGCTCAGCCAGACTATATACCATTGTTTACTGCCACTCTGATTCTGCTGGGAACAGTAGTACACCGCTCGCTCAGCCAGACTATATACCATTGTTTACTGACACTATATAGCAGACTATATAGCATTGTGTGTACACCGCTCAGCCAGACTATATACCATTGTTTACTGACACTCTGTGTACACCGCTCAGCCAGACTATATACCATTGTTTACTGCCACTCTGATTCTGCTGGGAACAGTAGTACACCGCTCGCTCAGCCAGACTATATACCATTGTTTACTGACACTCTGTGTACACCGCTCAGCCAGACTATATACCATTGTTTACTGACACTATATAGCAGACTATATAGCATTGTGTGTACACCGCTCAGCCAGACTATATACCATTGTTTACTGACACTCTGTGTACACCGCTCAGCCAGACTATATACCATTGTTTACTGCCACTCTGATTCTGCTGGGAACAGTAGTACACCGCTCGCTCAGCCAGACTATATACCATTGTTTACTGACACTCTATGTACACCGCTCAGCCAGACTATATACCATTGTTTACTGCCACTCTGATTCTGCTGGGAACAGTAGTACACCGCTCGCTCAGCCAGACTATATACCATTGTTTACTGACACTCTATGTACACCGCTCAGCCAGACTATATACCATTGTTTACTGCCACTCTGATTCTGCTGGGAACAGTAGTACACCGCTCGCTCAGCCAGACTATATAGCATTGTGTTTACTGCCACTCTGTGTACACCGCTCAGCCACACTATATAGCATTGCGTACTCTGCCAGTCAGTGTGTATATTGCTGGGATCAGTAATACTCCACTCACCGTCAACCACTATATGAGCTCAACATGAGTTCCCCAGAGACCTCCGCTGTGAGCAGCACTCCCAACAACAGCAACAGCCAACGCCCCACGCAAGCTATAACATCCACCCCAGCAGCCAGTGGTCAGCAGCAGCCCTCCCCGGAGGAGAACGTTGTGTCCATCAGTCCGTCGCCAGAGCGATTAATGAGGGCTGCCATTGAGGAGATGATGGGGCCTGATGTGGAGGAGGAGGTCTGGCTCAGGCCAGCATCCCAAGTTAATGTTGAGGACGATGAGGGGTCTGTGTCTGGGGATGTTGGGGTGGCAGAGGTGGTGGGTGGGTCAGACTCAGGAGAAGAGTTGTATGATGAGGATGATGATCGGGACCATCTGTATGTGCCTCAGAGTCCGACCCCGGAAAACATGTTGTATCGTGTGTTTAGGTACTAAAATCTGCGTTCCCTCCCAGTAGTGTTGGGCGAACAGTGTTTGCCACTGTTCGGGTTCTGCAGAACATCACCCTGTTCGGGGTGACTATATAGCAGACTATATAGCATTGTGTTTAATGCCACTCTGTGTACACGGCTCAGCCACACTATATAGCATTGTGTTTACTTCCACTCTGTGTCTGCTGGGAACAGTAGTACACCGCTCACCCGCCACTGTATAGCATTGTGCTCTGTGTCACTGCTGACAATAGTGGTACACCGCTCACCCACCACTGTATAGCATTTCTGTACTGCCACTGTACTGCTGCCAGTCAGCGTGTACTTTAAGGATAAGTGAAATGAGGAAGAAATCCGGTGAAAGAGGGAGGGGCAAGGGAAGAGGTGTTTCCCCTGACGGTTCACGTACAGGCCACAGGGGAGCACCCAAGAAAACCCACTCAATACTGCCCATGTTGTCCAGGACAACAACCCTCACAGATCCAAAAGAACAGGACCAGATAATTACTTGGATGACCTCTCAAGCGTCCAGCAGTGGGTTAAGCAGCACCAGCACATCACGCACGAGGTCCGAGTCCTCAGCCAGTTAAAGTCTGGGCTTTCTTTGAAGACTGCACTGAGGATGTTACCATGGCGATTTGCAAGGTGTGCAAGACCCGCCTGAGCAGGGGGAAAAGTATTAACAACCTCTCCACCACCAGCATGAGCCGCCACATTCTATCCAAACATCCCACTCTGTGGGCAAACGCGGCAGGACAGGGTACCACCAGCAACACTGCCTCCCTTGGGTTCACCAGACTCACCACCAGACCCGCCTCAGCAGCAGCAGTAGCCCAGCCATTGCGTGGTTCACAACATTCACAAACATCAGACGATGCTGACACTGTCACTTTCCGGACTAGTGCTCTTGAGGTCTCCCAGTGTTCATCAAACACAACAACCAACAGCCCTTCGGTGTGCAGCGCTACGGTTGAGTTGTCTGTTTCTGAGATGTTTGAGCACAAGAGGAAATTGCCAGCAAATGACCCCCGGGCCGTGGCAGTAACAGCCAGCCAGCATAGCCAAGCTTCTGGCCTGCGAAATGCTGCCATATCGAGTGGTGGAGACAAACAGCTTCAAGGGCATGATGTCAGTGGCCATCCCACGTTACGTGGTTCCCAGCCGCTACCACTTTGCGCGCTCTGCAGTGCCTGAGTTGCATGAGCACGTGGTCAGCTAAATAACCCGAAGCTTGAAGAATGCCGTTGCCTGCAAGGTTCACCTCACCACTGACACCTGGACGAGTGCGTTCGGCCAGGGTCGATACATCTCCCTTACCGCGCACTGGGTGAACCTTGTGGAGCCTGGCAGCGATTCCTCACCTGCTACGGCGCGGGTGTTGCCCACGCCGCAAACAGCTGGATAACAACAGCAGCACCTACCTCTCTGACTCCTTCTCCTCCAACGCATCTCAAAGCTGTACCTCATCCGGAAATGCTAACCCAGCACCAGCAGCAGTAGGATCGTGGAAGCAGTGCAGCACAGCTGTTGGCATGCGTCAGCAAGCGTTGCTGAAGCTGATCTGCCTTGGGGATAAGCAGCACACAGGGGAGGAAATTTGGAGGGGAATAAAGGAACAGACGGATTTGTGGCTGGCACCGCTGGACCTGAAACCGGGCATGAAGCTAGACACCTGGCACGAACTGGCAATGTACGCAATAGAGGTGCTGGCTTGCCCGGCAGCCAGCGTTATGTCGGAACGCTGTTTCAGTGCTGCCGGAGGCATCATCACAGATCGGCGTATCCGCCTCTCCACAGAAAATGCAGACCGTCTGACTCAAATTAAAATGAATCAATCCTGGATTGGAAACGACTACGCAACACTCCTGGACCCCAACCAAGTAACATGACCGATGAACATCTGGGATGGTTTAGCGTTTCCGGTCCCTGTTTATTGAACCTCTCATCTGTATTACATTTATGACTGCATGGCGGCAAAAAGCATTGCTGCTATATCCGCACGCTTTTTGTCCTCATGCAAGGCCTGGGTTGTTGTGTCTCACAAAGCGTGGCCTTCTCCTCCTGCGCCTCCTCCTGTTCCATCACGTGTGCTGCTGCTGCTGCTGGGTTACCGTTGCCGCGTGGTCCCTGTTTATTGAACCTCTTATCTTTATTACATTTATGACTACATGGCGGTACAAAGCATGCTATCCGCACGCTTTTTGTCCTCATGCAAGGCCTGGGTTGTTGTGTCTCACAAAGCGTGGCCTTCTCCTCCTGCGCCTCCTCCTGTTCCATCACGTGTGCTGCTGCTGCTGCTGGGTTACCGTTGCCGCGTGGTCACTGTTTATTGAACCTCTTATCTTTATTACATTTATGACTACATGGCGGTACAAAGCATGCTATCCGCACGCTTTTTGTCCTCATGCAAGGCCTGGGTTGTTGTGTCTCACAAAGCGTGGCCTTCTCCTCCTGCGCCTCCTCCTGTTCCATCACGTGTGCTGCTGCTGCTGCTGCTGCTGCTGGGTTACCGTTGCCGCGTGGTCCCTGTTTATTGAACCTCTTATCTTTATTACATTTATGACTACATGGCGGTACAAAGCATGCTATCCGCACGCTTTTTGTCCTCATGCAAGGCCTGGGTTGTTGTGTCTCACAAAGCGTGGCCTTCTCCTCCTGCGCCTCCTCCTGTTCCATCACGTGTGCTGCTGCTGGGTTAGCGTTGCCGCGTGGTCCCTGTTTATTGAACCACTTATCTTTATTACATTTATGACTGCATGGTGGTACAAAGCATGCTATCCGCACGCTTCTTGTCCTCATGCAAGGCCTGGGTTGTTGTGTCTCAAAGCGTGGCCTTCTCCTCCTGCGCCACCCTCCTCCTGTTCCATCACGTGTGCTGCTGCTGGGTTAGCATTACCGGTCCCTTTTCCTGGAACCTCTTATATGTATTACATTTATGACTGCATGCCGACAAAAAGCATGTTACCTGTGCAAAGAAAACAGACATTTCCCGCATTTAAAAGACAGTTTTCCCTTTGAAACTTTAAAATCGATTTTCTCAAAAACTATAAGCTCTTTTTGCTAAATTTTTTTTTCCTCTTGTACCCACTCCCAAGGTGCACATACCCTGTAAATTTGGGGTATGTAGCATATAAGGAGGCTTTACAAAGCACAAAAGTTCGGGTCCCCATTGACTTCCATTATGTTCGGAGTTCGGGTCGAACACCCGAACATCGCGGCCATGTTCGGCCTGTTCGGCCCGAACCCGAACATCTAGATGTTCGCCCAACACTAACTGTAACCACATATAGTAAATTATTCAGGATACCCACTTGTTATGTTAAACATCCTGGTTTCAGCATCAGAAACCCTTCCTATGGCTATATATTGCTGTATATTGGTATGCAGCCTGTCCTCCCAGTGATGCTTAGCCTAGGCTGTTTATTATGTGACTAGGGACTTTAGCCCGTTTAATAATGGGCTCTAGGTCTGTCACCGCCACCACCGGTCAGAGTGCATGGGCGCTCCCCCTGCTGTGCGCACACGCCCGGCCGACCCACTGGCTGTCCCAGGGCCGGGCCGAGGCATAGGCTGAAGAGGCTCCAGCCTCAGGGCGCAGTGTAGGAGGGGGCGCAGAATTCATTCAGCTGTCATTCCTAATTGTGTTTTGAAGCAGAAATAAATAAGAAAAGGGGATACATGGCAGTGACTTCAAGCCAGTCAACTAGATATTAAGGTGTTGGGGAGGTTGTGGGCCCTGTGGCACCTCTTAGTCTAATAGAAATCAGTGTGTAATGGCTGGGATGGCAGGATGGAGGGGCGCACTTTGGTGTCTCAGCCTTAGGTACTGGAGGACCTTGTCCCGGCTCTGGGCTGTCCTGCTCCCATCCGAACAACGACTGTCCCTGCAGCACATGCACAGTAGCGCAAAGCAGTGACACACACACACGGACATGGGACGCAGAGACACAGGGGTTTTATTAGGAAGGATAATGTGATACTTAATTGACTTACAGCAAAAATCGATCGCAATTATGATGGGACCGGACAGAAAATTTTGGTTGGACTGGTCAGATAGTGGCGGTAGATCGACAGGCTTTAGCATTTCCCTGTATCAATGCAACATTGTGGTCTGATAGAGTTTCGACAGGTTTCATGGTAAAAATGATTGAAAATCCGTGGGCAGTGTATTCAAGGGGGGGGGAGGGGGAGGGGGGGGGAAGGTTGGGGGACTTTGATCCCTCTCTGATCAGAATCGGATCAGAGAGTGATTGATCGGTTTACCACATTGGTTGGCAATCTTATTACCTGTAGTGTAGTGGTTAAGTGCACTGCCTCTGACATGAATCCTGGCTCTTCCTATTCAGTAAGCCTGCACCTATTCAGTAAGGTGTCCATGGGCAAGACTCCCTAACAGTGCTACTGCCTACTGAGCGTGCCCCTATTGGCTACAGCTCTCAAGTGCTTTGAGTCTGACAGGAGAAATGCGCTATACAAATTCAATGCTTTTGTAAAAGATTTGTTCTGAATTGGGACATTTTCACAGTTAGTAACTGTTTGCCATGGATCACAGAGAAATGAATAAAGGTGCACTTTAAATTTACTGGTCAAAATCAAGTGCCTCTTATATTTATTCTGTAAGCTAAAGCAGTATATAATCACAACAAATCAGAGATTTACAAATCTATCACATGCTTCTCCCGGTGTTCTGTACAAACAACTCTATCTACAATTTTTGGGCCATCTTTGTCTATGACCTTTGAGTGCAATTTACCCAATCTGGACATAGCTAAATTGAAATCTGCGCCTTTTTTGGAGACTCTTATCTCTGCCAGGGCATAGATTTTAATAGCCCAGCTCTGCAAGCTCCAGTCGATGTCACTGCTCAGCTGTCTAATGACAATTTAATTGGCTTCTGACCCCCTGATCACCGTGAGCCAATCACAGTGGTTACAGAGAAAAGCTAAAACAAAAAGGACCAGAGCTTGCGTGTACAAAATCAATTAAACTATTTCAATGCATTTCCAGTAAGAATGTGGGAATTAAAACATTGCTATGTATACTTCTTTTTCTAATTTAGTTTCTGAGACTTACATAAGAGCTAAGTAATATCAATTCATGTTCTCTCACTGAAACAGATTGTAGCAGTTATTTACAATTGTAAGATAGCAATTGTGTATCACAGTTCTAAATACAATATAAGAACATATGGCAAACAAATTTATGTTAATTGGAAGTAATTGTGGATAACGGAAACAGTAAATTCGGGCGCCTGAGGCTAGTGGACAAATCGGGCGCCGCCATTCACTCCTATAATAAATATCGTTTAATGGGCGCCCGATAGGAAAAAAGGGCGCCGGAGAAAACTAACGTTTTAAAAGCGGCGCCCGGAGACTTAATGTTTTATTACTGTTTCTCATGATTACACATTATTTAATGATTTATACATTTTTAAATATTATTTTTAAACGAAAAACAGTACAATATTTTTTTTTTTACATTATTTTTAAACGAAAAACAGTACCTTTTTTTTTTTTTTTTTTTTTACATTATTTTTAAACGAAAAAACCAACAGGGGGGTCTTAGGTTTAGGCACCAACAGGGGGTTTTAGGTTTAGGCACCAACAGGGGGGTCTTAGGTTTAGGCACCAACAGGGGGGTCTTAGGTTTAGGCACCAACAGGGGGGTCTTAGGTTTAGGCACCAACAGGGGGGTCTTAGGTTTAGGCACTAACAGGGGGGTCTTAGGTTTAGGCACCAACAGGGGGGTCTTAGGTTTAGGCACTAACAGGGGGGTCTAGGGGTTAGGGGTAGGTACAGGGAGGGTTACTTAGTAATTCTTTTTTTAAACGTTATTATACGTTTCACTATTTAAACGAAAGATTAACGTTTTTACAATTGCCGATTTAATGCACATTATTTAATGATTTATAACTTTAAAAAACATTAATTTTAAACGAAATACAGTACAATACAATTTTAAACGTTATCCCTGCTTATCGTTAAAAACCCGGCGCCCTTTTTTCCCAGCGCCCCTTTTTAACGTACGCGTGGATAACATAGCAATTTAACAGATTATGCCACAAATGCAATTTTAGGAAAAAATAATTATTTAACCAATACCCGCTCACGCACAATTTTAAAACGTCCTGTTGGTCCCTGTTAACAGACCATGGGACGTTTTAAAACATCCTCCCCCGCCGTTGCCATTCGCCCCCTGCTGCGCTTATCGTCGGAATCTGCAGAGCCACGATTAGGGAAAGGGAAGAAGTCTTCCCTGAACAAATCCTAGTGCAGGTAAGCAAAGATCATGGCTTCAACTAGAAGCCAATGATGTTTTCTCTAACAAAACCCTCTCTGTCTCACACAGACAGTGAGTGTGAGGACATCTAGTGGTCAAAAAATACATACATACAGAAATAAAAGAAATAAACATGCTACACTTATTAAATTAAATAAAAATAAATTAATCCTCCTTCCCCCTCTCTGACACCCCCCCCCCCCCCCCATAGTTACCAAAATTAAAAACACTTGTAAAAAAACAAAAACAAAAACAGCATTTAAGAAAAAAAATACATAAATAGTTACGTTAGGGACTCTGCTTTTTTCTATGTATGGCACAAGGGTACATTACTGTTATATTTGCATATATGGGCTTGTAATTAGTGACGGACGCAAAACTGAAAAAATGCACCTTTATTTTCAAATAAAATATTGTTGCCATACATTGTACTAGGGACATAATTTAAACGTTGTAATAACTGGGACAAATGACTTACACCCCCCTAGTGACCAGGATAATTTTAACAATTCAGGTCGCTGCAGCTTTAAGGCCAAGCTGCAGGGCCGTACAACTCAGCACACAAGTGATCCCCCCCTTTTCTGCCTACCAACAGACCTTTTTATTTGTGGGCTCTGATCACTCTGCTATGTTTTTTTTTTTTTAATTATTTATTTATTTGTTTATTTATTTTAAATAAATGTCTCTTTTTTAATATATTTTTTTATTTTACTCCCTCCCCCCGCCAGCCAATGACAGCGATCGGCTCCCCAGGGGACAGCTGAGTGACACTACTGTCCCCAGTACAGTGCTGCAGTAGATCGCAACACTGTACAATGTAAATAGACGGCTCTAACAGTCTCCTAGTGGCGATCACCGCTGGGAGACTGATGCAAGTGGAGATGCGCGCTCTCCTGACAAACCCCGTCGCAGCATTTTACGCCAATTGATATTAGGCCGTCCTGGGGGAGCTGCCGCATTCACGCCAATTGGCGTGAGGCGGTGGGCAAGCAGTTAAAACTATAATGGCTGAAAACTGAGAAATAATGATTTTTTTCCTTTATTAAAATGCATTTAGAATAAATAAAATAATTCTTAGCATAATGTACCACAAAAAAACAAGGTATAGATCGTTTTGTTGTGACAAGTAGTGATAAAAATATTGGCGAATGAAAGGGAAGAGCACGGACAGGTGAAAATTGCTGTGGTCCGTTAGGGTAAAAACCCTTGGGGGTGAAGTGGTTAAAAAGAATTAAAGCTAAGTTATAAGCATGGAATGTGCATTTTTTCATTACATGAAATTATTTCACATAATCACATGCTGGCCATTACGTATGTCCTGCAGCACAGGCACAGGCCTCTTGGTTCTCACCTTAGTGTACGATACAACTCTGCAGCTCCAGGCAGCAGCACTGCAAATATATCCCAGTCCAGATATCAGAAAGGGTAGCCATGATATCATAATAGCTGCTAGGATGTAAATGGAGATGCAGGAAGGCCAGGGGGCTATTATGATGAAGCATCAGCTGTGAGAGGAGAAGCCTGGACTCCACAGACCAGAAGGTCCATTTGATGGACCTGGACATATCAGTTAGGTTTGGAGCTACCCTACTCTAACTTTGTGCCCTTTACCCTACCCTGTGTATCTTTCCTATCAAATGCTGTGCTTCTTTCTAACCCTACCCTTTGCCACTTCTCAACCAACTTACCCTACCCTGTGCCGCTTCTCTACCCTACTCTGTGCCTATCCTACACCCGCTCCCCTACCCTGTGCCCCTTTCTTATGCTATCTATGCCCCTTCTCTACCCTGTGCCACTTCTCTACCCCTCTGCCCCTTTCCTGTGCCCATTTCCCTAACCAACCTAGAGCCCTTTCCTTATCCTACCATGTGCCTCTTCCCTATCCTATCTTGCTGTGTGTCTCTACCCCACCCTGAATGCATCCCCCTTCACTTTTTTTGCATTCCCTCTCTGCACCCCTTTGCTATTCAACGGCACTATCCTACCGCCTTTCTTTTCCTATCCCATGCCAATTCCCTGAGCTAACCTCCATCCACTCCCTACGCTTTCTCCCTTTGCTTTATTCCTACCCTTCTCCACCTTGTGCCCCTTCCCTACTATACCCTGTGCCCCTACCCTATTCCCTACACTACAACCCACCTCTTCCCTGTTATGCTTCCCTAACCTTTCCCCTTCCCTTTGCAACTTTTCTATACTACCCTTTGTCCCTTCCATACCTTACAAACTCATTCCTACTCTGTGCTCCTTCCCTCCCCATCTTATCTCCTTTCCCTACTCCACCCTATCATCTTACCTTAATGATCATTAACCATACCCCCTCACCTTCCCCCTATTCTCTGCACTACCCAACCCAGTACTTGTTTGGGAAAACAATTGACATGCATTATGCGTGGTGGAGCGATGGGAGGAGTAAATCTTTTTAATATTTCTGCTTTGGTACACTTTAAGGCTTGTGATGTGTCTGTACTGCATTGTTCCCCAAATTGTTGCCCAAGGAATCGTTTCTCGACCCTGATGGGCGACAATTCTCACATGTGTGTACTTTAGTCATAGAGACATAACAACAAAAGTTGTTTAGGTAATACCTTAAATTGCTAACTTTCAAGATTTATTTGCAAGTGTTTGAAACAGAACTGGATCTATCATGCCTGAAGAAGAAACTTAAAGTTTGGAAAGCTTGCAAAGAAATGTTGTACAGTTAAGGTGGCCATACTTTAGGCGACTTGGTGGCCAATCAACCATCCGATTCGATTATTATAATCAAATCAGATGAAAATCGATGCCACAAAGTGCATGCCTGATTGACAATGCAACCAAACCAAATTCGAGCCGAATCTGGTCGCATGAATGGGTCAGACATGCTGTAAGATGTCGGACCATTGTGGTTGGTGTTTTCTTGTGTTTTCTACTCAATCATGCACCTATCCCTTCCAATGACTAACCTACCTGGACTACTTGATCATCACGCCATTGGCTTCATGAACCTAGCCTCGTACCTAAATGTTCTCTGGAGATGCGTGATCGTGTATTCATGTATTTGTGCGCTCTGGTTTGTTGTCTGTAACCATATTTATTGTGCAGTGCTGCATAATAAGTCGGCAGTTTAAAAATAAAACGTACCCTGTAAAGATCACATCAACAAGATTCCTCACACCTGAAGACACTAGCTTGGTGGACTAAAGCCCTATACAGTCTGTTGTCAGGTGAAACAATGTTTTGTGATGGCCTGGCAGCCTCTGTAAAGCACACATCCAATCTTTGGCCAATCAGATTGGACGTGATTACACTACTCAGAATTAGACATACACACTTGGCTTGGCCAAGCTACAAGTACTGTGAAATGGAAAAGAGAGTGTGAGGATAAGGAAGAGGCTTTCTACAGTGTACAGGAGCAAAGGAATTGCCATTCCTGCCAATTGCTGTTTGCCTACATCATATCAAGACAGAGCTGAGTACAGAGATGACTGTACAAACCATTGAATTGGCCAAAACATTCATGAGTAGTCATTTTAGCCATTAAACTGCCTGTATGGAGCTTAAAGGCAACCTGAAGCTAGTAAAATTATTTAAAATAAACACATGACGTAGTTGCAAATGAATATTACATACTTACCTCACCGTCAGTTCCACTCAGAAGCTCACCATTTTCTTCTTACAGTGTTCTCTTCCAGTTTTGACAATATTTTGTCAGAACTGAAATATACCAGTTGCTGTCAGTTATTTATCAGCAGCTGTCAGTTGCAACTGAATGTGCAAGGTAATGTCCATGTTTCCCTATGGCTCAAGTGGATGATATTACAGTTTAACAGTGTGCTCATCAGGAAGCTGTTATGGGGCAATGGTCATTTTTAAAATGCTGGACAGAGAATACCATTGAGCACAGTGGACAAATGGGACGCAGGAGAGGAGAAAGAGATTGAGGATAAGACTACACAGGAGGTAAGTATGATGTGTATGGTTATTTTGACTTTTTATTTTCAGTTCAGGTTTTCTTTAAAATAGCACAGAACACAGGCAGTACATTTTCACATAGTTTTACCCCTAATATTAGTCATGCACTGATGAAGTGTGAATTTTTTTTATTTTAACCAAAATTAAGGTCATTGAAATATTAAGTGTAGTGACCAGGGGAATACAAGACACAATAGAGTAGGTGTGAGTTGGGGATCATTTCACCATTTTCCCCAAATTAATATGGTTAGAAACAACTAGATAAGTTCAATCCATTTTCATGGCAAAATCAACCAAATCATGGTAAAATAACTCAATCAAATTGAAAATATGATTGAGTTATTAGCAGTGATTAGCAGGAGATCGATGGTCTTGTACTGCATTGGGCAATATAAAACCATACGAAGAAATGGATTTTAACTGTGATATACAAACATAAATCTGATTGACATTAAATTCTTTGGATGCCGGATATTGAGTAATGAGCAAGGTATAACCAACTACAGTTTCAGCTTGATTCGTCATTTGCATGCAAATCTAAACGTAAAATGATCACAGATGATCTAGCTGGCTGCATGTGCCCTATCCTTGGTGCTGAAGCTGTGCCTTTACAGAAAACAAAGATGCCACTGGGAGAATCTATAGAGATGAAAAAAAGATGCTATTGCAGCACACCTGAAAAACACTGAATTAAATTCTGGAGGAAAGATAGGCCCCTGTTCTAATTAGAATCAGCTTATCATGCCAGACATGCTGACTGTAATCCCTATAGTAAATGAGCAGCAAGTGGTCCCTTGTCACTCTGATTCCAGCCTGCATGTCTACACAATGGGAAGGAAGGGGTGCTTTGCCAGGTACACTAAAATAAATGGGCCTTTCAGAAGCACAGCTGACTTTTCAACACTTTCTATATCCAGATTGGTATGCTGGTTTTGATGATAGGGTTTAAGTGGTACCTACTTTCCCACTTCATGGGGCATGCAAAGCGCTGAATAGCTCCAGAGTGTGAGCCAGCCCTTCCTCTCCCATCTTACTGCTCTTCTTTCTGGTGTCTGTAAGCTCAAAGGACATATTAGATGCACAGTAAACGGAAGCAACCGTTTAGACAAGAGGTAAATTTCAGAGCTGAAGTCTACCCTTCTTTTTTTCTAAAAGACAGCAAAGGTAGCAACTGTTACCAGGCATAGGAGAGGGCTCTCAAACAGGACTTGAGGATCAAAATGTCAGGACATAATGAAAACAAATTCTGATTATAACAGGCCACTGAATTGGACAGCAGTCTGTGCCTGAAAATACAGTTTAAATATAGGTATAGTATTTGCTGTGCATTTGAGAATGCAGCATTGGAACAAACACTGCCCTTTAGAAACTCTCACAATACTCTATCACCCAGGAGAGGGTTCTTACATTTTGCAACCAGTTTTTAAAAGTTCCATTCCTGGCTTGCTGGGTCACTTGTGTTCTTCAGCATTCAACACTCAAGCTGATTAGATTGTTAGTGACCGACAGAGCCGGGACAAGGTCCTCCAGCACCCAAGGCTGAGACACCAAAGTGCGCCCCTCCATCCCTCCCACCCCAACCGTCACACACTGATTGCTATTACACTAAGAGGGCCACAGGGCCCACAACCTCCCCAACACCTTAATATCTAGTTATCTGGCTTGCAGTCACTGCTATGTATCCCCTTTTCTTATTTCTTTCTGTTTCAAACACAATTAGGAATGACAGCTGAATGAATTGTGCGCCCCCTCCTACACTGCACCCTGATGCTGGAGCCTGTCCAGCCTATGCCTCGGCCCGGCCCTGGTGACCGACTCCCACCACATGCTACCTTGTTGAATAAAAGTGGTATTTCAGCGTTACCCAGGAATACTCCTCAGCTCTCCCTAATTAACATGTCACTTGAAAAACTATGTCTGCTAGTTATAGAGCTATAAAATGTGTGCTTTGCCTTTTCCTGGCTTTACTCATGCTTAATTCTTTCAAGCTCTTAGACTCTAGTGCATTGTTTCGTGAAGCAGCAAACAATCACTACCAAGGGAAAAATAACAGTGGTCAAAGGACTGGTTGCCATGGTAATAACTGCACCTAAGTTTGCAATAAGCTTCTCATTTACATAATACTAGTATATAAAGTGTGTGTTCTTCCTCAGAAATCCTTCTTATTTAATTGAAAATATGATCCCTTTTGTTATAATTATGTTGCACGTTTTGTGCAGCTCAATGATCTTCCATGTAAACACATATTTTAAAGACTGCTTTTGTGAAAAGCATTAAAACTGTAACTCCAGTAATCAAAATAGGACACTATTGCTTTCCATTATATCCTGATAATGTCATGCACAGATTACTGTTTGAGTGCCCTCTCTAGTCCTGACTGATCCCGTATATTGCTTCATTTAGTTTTTTTTTTAGCAAGTTAAATAATGCATTTTTAGAGTTTGTTGCTGTGTGTCAGTGGTGTAGCAAAAGGGGTGCAGAGGTTATGACCGCATCAGGGCCCATGGACCAGAGAAGCCCCACTTCAGCTACTTTATTAGCTCTTCATTGGTGATATGTTAGTCAGGGATGCTCTCCGACCTCAATCACGGTCTATGCATCCTATTAGTCGTGTCCAAGCCTCGCTGCCGTCATTTCCTCCTTCAAGCTGGAAGGAGAAAGTGATGGCAGCAAGGCTTGGACACGACTAATAGGACGCATGAACCGCTTCGGAGCACAGGGAGGACACTGATTTATGGGTAAATAAGCCTTTCATCCCCCGCCGCACACCTGTTGTAATTAAACCTCATTTGGATCACGAGTAATCACTCGTGAAGGTGATTGAGGTCGGAGAGCATCCCTGATGTTAGTACTTCTCACCTCTGTATGTGCTTTGAATAGTGGTAATTGTTATAAACTGTTCTAAATCACCTTGCTTCGACACCATTAACTTCTTACAGTTGTGTCTCACAGACTGTGAGATCACTTGACTCTCGACACAGCAAGCAGGAGATAGACTTTCTCAGGCTTCTTCAAGGTTTACGTTATTTATTCAAGAAACAGGAATACAGATAGACACAGTTCATCATATCCTAGCCACGCCAATCTTCATGTTGCGTTACAAGCTTCTTGATTAGACTTCCTGCTGAAGTCAATCAGGCACTTCTTGCTAACCTACGTTCCACTAAACTACCTATGTACAGCATACATTATATCAGATTACAGAAAGGAAGGACATACTTAGAGGTCCCAGTCAGCCTTGCTAGCTAGTGCGAAAGTAAGGAGCAGCGTGAGCTCCTTCAGCTTGTCCCCTCTTTAATACCGACTAGGAAAGAGTTAAATGTGACCTCATTTTTGCCGTCCCCCAGATCAGACTATTGGTGGACCCACTCGTGGTGTCATCATACACACCTACTCGATTAATAATCAATGAGGCATTTGACATACATACAGGAATGTGGATATTTACAAAACATGGCTGATGTTTATTGTTCTAGTCGCGGTACATGCCCAGGTCAGGGAGACCTGCGGCCTTGTCCACAGAACAGCTTCTTGGTATGTTCTAGTTCTGCTGACAGAACTGCAGATTTTCTCTCTCAGAGAAAATCCCCTTAAAGGGCCGATCTGCACTCCAAGCCTTTTTGACTAACTCAGTCCAAATAACTGAGGCCTACTTAAATTATAACAATCCCCCCTAAAAAGGCTTGATCCGCAGATCCCAACTTCTGAACCTAACCGTACCTGGTTTCTTTCTTTATGTTTCACTTTTCGATGTTCGTGCTCACACAACTTCTCTGCTCTCGGCCGTTATTGCTGGAAGAGAGAGAGCAAGACCTCTTGGTCTTCCTGTAACCAGGCTCTCTGGGGAGGCCCTACTTCTAAATCCCTCTATACCACATGCTCAGCATTTGCGTCACTTGCGTATCACTCACAAACTTGCATGACCACAGAAAAGTGAAACTTGTGTGTTTGTTACTCAATGGAGCAGTGCCAGGTGCCTTCTAAAAGAGCGCCTTGATACAATCAACTCCATCACCGGTACTACTAAACCTATACCCGTAACCCTGTATATCCCTTATTTGGAAATATTGGTTCAGGAGATTGTTTATGAGGCACCAATCTCTTGACCAGGTTAATTTGTTTTACGTAATTTTAACACGCAACCTCACCTGGATAATGATGCCTAAAGTTGTCATCCCCATCCAGACGACCAGTGGGTGTAGGAAGAACTTTTGAACTGCAGAGGCCCAGTCCGAATGTCCCTGGAACAGCACCGGAAACCTTTTCCACCAGGTCAGACTGGAACTCACCTGCTTATTTTTGTGTTCTACCTCGTTAAGATCACCGGGATCATGGTGAAATCTTACCTCTAACTTAGTGTACTGTTTGTTTAACCATTGTAACAAAGTGTGGTCGTCTTGGATCAAACCCTGTTCCCCTTTGTCCCATGTCGTGTTCTCCTTCAGGACGGGAACTACCCGTGAAACTTTGACCTTAAGAGTTCTCTTAACCATTTGAAAAATAACGTCATCAAACCTGGATGACTGGATCCATATGGGATCTCCGCTCACCCAATATGTTCCCCTTGGAAAATCCCCCTTATCGGAACAATTATGAGAATATACGGTACCTTGAATGTATCATTAGACATGATGCTAAAACAAACCTTTCCTTCAGCCACCGGAACTATCGGTTTGGCTTCAGGGTGGATCTTTTGAATGGTAGCCTCGCATTCTGCGTTATGGAGCCTGCAGGCTTCTTCACTAAATTTGACTTGCCCCGGCAAACACAGGTACTTCTGCAAGAATTGCCCGCATGAGGACAACTCTACTGGTTTCACCTCCCCGTCTAGCACCAAAAAAGGTTGACCTCTCAGGTCCTGGTGTAAGACATGTGTTGAGGTGGGAACTAAGGAAGTGGTGGTGCCTAAAGGAATGCTGCACAGTTTCCATTTGTTCACCCAAACATCTCGAAGCTGCCATGCAAAAGATCCTTTTCCAGAAAAATCGATATACCTCCCCTTGTCCAATCTCAGTTGTACAGGATCTTCTAGCATCTCCCTGACAAAATATGTCCCCAACTGTCCTGATTGGACCTCTTCCCCCCTTATGTCCTGAGGCACACTATGTACCTGAGGTCGGGAAGACTGTACTCTCTGCAATCTTGCAATTAAGAGTACCTCTTCACTTACCCAACTAACATGAGGATAAGCGGCTGCATATGGACTGTGTAATATCGTCCCATGTGGTGACCCGTGTAGTGTGAATGGGGTTCCCTGTGTGGGCCTTCCCTCCCCCGGGATCGCTCTCCCCACCCTCTTTGTCACCTGGAAATGTGGCTTGATCTCGATTGTTACTTCTTGTTTCGAGACCCACCAACCCCCCTCGGCTTTCCAGCCTTTACGTGTGTATAGTTGTTTCAGAGGCACTCTCTGTTGGTAGCTCCAGAGTGTGATGTTGTCCCCTGCGTCTCTCTAATAGGAGAATTGACGCCTCCTGCTCGTTCCTCTCCAATCTAGAACCATCTCACTCTGCATAACCAAGACAAGGTACCCCTGAATCACACACTCCACCTTTTGCATGTACCCATTGTACTGCAATGTACCATTTAACAAACCTTTGGATCGGTGTATCGATTCTGGGAGTGTGGCATTCAATAGCAGATTTACACTGCCATTCAATTCCCACTGCCCACACACCTGACCCTTCAGACCTTTCACCCCCATTGTGCCATGAAATTTTTCTCCTGGAACAAGTGCTCTTTTCCTCCATCCCTGCTTGGTCCATCTGTGCCAAGTGGAGGGAGGTGTGAAAGGATCAGTACCTTTGTCACCCAACATCAACATGTTTGGGTCTTGCATTCTCATTAACCCCTTATTATACATGAGAATGTCCTCTCTTCGTTCTCCTAGGACGAAATGGCAACCTAGGATCACCATCAGCACGGTACTCTTCATTATAAAAGCACCACCTTGGGAAAGAAAAACATTAGCAATTTGCACTATGCTTTGCTCAGTCAGTTTTTTTAGTCGTTTTCCCATCTCCGGAATCTCGTTTTTTAGTCTCTTTCCAATTTCAGAAATCTCGCTTTTTAGTCTCTTTCCAATCTCAGGAATCTCGCTGTTCTCCAAACTCAGATTGGCATCTGGAACCTTTCGCTTATCCGACTGACATCTCCATCTTTGCTGCCAGCACTGCAGCTGTCTCGATTCCATATTGCCCAACTCCTGAAATCAAAATACAAACAAATCAATTCTTATTAATGATTTGGGATTCGCCCTGCGGCTTGTACTCTTTACACTTTAAAGGGAACCAGAGAGGAACGGGGGTGAAAAAAGGAAAAGGATTTCATACATACCTGGGGCTTCTTCCAGCCCCATAAGCCTGAATCGCTCCCACGCCGCCGTCCTCAGCTTCCTGGATCCGCCGGTACCGGGCCCGTCACTTCCGGCGGACGCGGCCAATTGTCCGCATCACAGGGGCTCCCTCCATACACGTACGCATGCGGCTGCGCAGTAAGCAGCCACATGCGTATCTGTATGGGGAGAGCACCCTGTGATGCGGAGAATTGGCCGCGTCCGCCTGCCGACTTGCCGACTCGCGGCAATGACGGGACCCGGTGGCGGCGGATCCAGGCAGCGGAGGACGGCGGCGTGGGAGCGATCCGTGCGTATGGGGCTGGAGGAAGCCCCAGGTATGTATGTGTCATCCTCTCTGGTTCCCTTTAAATTGATCAATATATACCGTAATTGATCTCGTTGCTTTATGGTTCTCATGAACTCTGTTTACTCTTATTGGTAGATTGGAGTTACAACCTCTCTCCCCTACCTAAGTACTATCCTCAGTACTTACCTGTTTAAAATCTGCTCCCGCGGACTCCACCTTTGGAAGCTCTCACCTCATTGCAGGCTCCTTCCACATCCCCCCTCCCCCTATCTGTCCATGCGCGGCCGTCGCATGCACAGATTACGGATGCCACACCTGTTGCTGCTTTGCAGGTGAGCCTGCAATGCTCTTACTCATTTTCGCATTAACTTATCTAGAACTTCATCGCGATACCAGCTCTGCTAGAAGTTCTGTGTGTTGTACCCTCTGATCAATGTTTGCCGTGCCACTACCTAAACTACAAAAAAAATGGCTGCCTCCCTGTAGGAAGGAGCACTTAACACTTAAACTACACAGGGTGCAGTAACAAACTATTCTTCTCCCCTGATTACACGTCTCTGACACTGTGGCTGTTCTTGGAAGCTTTTGGTTCTCAATATCAATTGTTCTGTATAGGGTGCTTGAGGGGGCCCCATGTAAAACTCGCACTTGGGCCCCAATCCCTATAGTTACGCCACTGCTGTGTGTTATCTCTTACCTGAAAGATTGTCTTTATTCCTTATCACCCATGCCTGAAATATGTTTTGTAATGCTAGGTACACACAATACAATTTTCTCTTAGATTTACCTGCCAGATCGATTTTTTCCAACATGCCTGATCTTAATTTCGATCAATTTTCCGATCGATCTTCCAATCACGTCTATGGAAATCGATCGGAAAATCGATCGTAATTGTATCATGTGTACCTAGCATTAGATTGAGTTTTGAGTATTGCAATGTGCACACGCTGCAGTAAACTTGATCAGGGTGGCTGATAAGGACACATTCATAGAAAAAAAGGCACCTGGAAAAAAAGGGCAGGGTTTGCCAGTAGTAAAACGTCGCTGATAATAGCAGAAGCAGTAGAGTGTTGTACCATGTTAGCCATCAGTAAAAGCAAAAAGTTTTGAATCAGGATGATATTCTACTACTGAATTTCCATAGTAGAAGATCGGTAATATTTAACAATATTTTACTATGGCTTAACCTAACCCTACTCTCACACAAAACCCTGCTCTGGTGGTGCCTAACCCTAAGACTCCAAGTTGGTGATGCCTGTCTTTAAGACCTCCCCCTGGTAGTGCCTATCCCTAAAACTTCCCACTGGTGATGCCTAACCCTGACTCCCCCCGGGTAGTGCCTAACCCTAAGTTCCCCCGTGGTGCCTGCCTAAACCTAACCCTCCCCCCCTAGTGGCACTTAACCCTAAATCCCCCTCTGTAATGTGCCCCCCTTTCCGCAAAGCCACAATAAGTGGCTATGTAGATACATTTGGGTGTCTAGAGGTGCCCGATTAGCGGCAATATGGGGCATTCAGTGCAGTAAGGCTTGTGGAAAAGAAGATGCCTTGCGGATAACTATATTGCAGCATTGCATAGCGGGTGCAGAGGGTTAGTTTAAGCCATTGTAAAATACCCAAATTTACCTACATAGCCGCTTACCGCGGTTTTGCGGAAGTTGCAATTTGCAGCAAAAATTGTAGATAGTAGCCACCACCATGCAACCAAACCATCCGTTTATGCCACTAATCGCGGCATTATTATAGGCGCCTATGGTGTGCCCTTTGTGCCGTAAGGGCTCCTGCGCCCTTTTTTTGCTGATTCAGATAAGGACTAATATCCATAAAACTTCAGAGCCTCATGGTACTTCAAATATTCATTTCCACCACCAAACACCCTTCAAAGTGCAGGCTTACCAATTGCCAGCCAGACCCAGATTATAAGGTCTATGCACTTAATAGATCACTGTAACGATCAGCTCTCCTTCCCGTTTATCCTCAGATCCCCAACAGGCTAACGGATGGCAGAAGTGAGGCCGACACTCCATTGGATTGTTATACGCAATTGTTTCTTGAGGGGTCCCTGTCATAAGGGCCCGGATGTAAGTACTGGATTTGATCTTATGTGCAATAAATGTGACTGATTATAACGTAGAACACTAAGATCTGTTCTGGTTATTATTATTTCATGCTGTGAACTGATGCGCCGCATGGATGAGAGAGGCCTATGTATGGAGATCTGAGGATAAACGGGAAGGAGAGCTGATCGTTACAGTGATCTATTAAGCACATAGACCTTATAATCTGGGTCTGGCTGGCAATTGGTAAGCCTGCACTTTGAAGGGTGTTTGGTGGTGGAAATGACTATTTGAAGTACCATGAGGCGCTGAAGTTTTATGGATATCAGTGTATGGAGTCTGAGGACTTTTTGGTCCCAGCAGCCTATGGTACTTTTTATCTTCTGCGCGGATATAATATTGTATTCAGATAAGGACTACCCTTATGCGGAAATGTAGCACGTGTACAGGAGGCCCTGACAACACCTAACAAACTGGCATGCAGGATCTGGAACTAGTATGGTTAAGGTGACCCAGCAAGAAAGTCCATAGGGAACAGTTCTGCAATTACAACAACGTCTACAACTTGAAGCATTCTAATTGGCCAAATAGCATGGGCGTATTATTACTACAACCTATCTGAACCCTGGAAGATTGAGAGGGTGCTGTCCACCCAATCACATTAGCAGAATTTGCCCATGGACTTAAGGTGGGTACACACATCAGATAAAAGTCTTTGGAAAATGAAAGATCACAGACCAATTTTACCCCCTTCCATGTAGTATGAGAGCCATACCTACACAGTCTATGCTATTGAGCTGAACTCCCCATCAGATAATAATCTTTGCAAGATACTGTACACAAAGATGCTGTACACATGCAACAGATCAGTATCTGCAAAAAAATCAGTTCCTACAAAATGCATTCATAGTCTATGATATCTGCAGATCTCATACACACCTTGTTTAACAGACCTTTATCTGCAGATCAGATCTACCAGGATGGATCTTCAGATCTGCGGATGATTGTCAGATCTGCAGATGAATGTCCGTTAAACAAGGTGTGTATGAGATCTGCAGATATAATAGACTATGAATGCAATTTGCAGGAACTGATCTTTTGCAGGAACTGATCTTTTGCAGATACTGATCTGTTGCATGTGTACAGCATCTTTGTGTACAGCATCTTGCAAAGATTTTTATCTGATGGGGAGTTCAGCTCAATAGAATAGAATATGTGGGTATGGCTCTCATACTACCTGGAAGGGGGTAAAATTGGTCTGTGATCTCTCATTTTCCAAAGACTTTTATCTGATGTGTGTACCCACCTTTACTCGTTGGCTCACCTAAACCATACTATCTCTCCGGATCTTCAGTGACATCAGAAGCCTGAACAACCCCGAGAATATTGCTCTCCTATTCAACCTGCACGTTGGAAGCTGCTCTGTCATGCGCCATCCCTTTTCCTCATTTTGTTGTGATCAAGTCCTTATCTCAGCAGTAGACAAACCGATGTGTGTACAAGGTTTATGGCTTTGCAAATGTAAAGAATTGGAGAATGTTACTGATTAGTTCTGCGCAAAGTTCTTTTTGTTATTTTGGTGTTGTTGGAACCAATATTTCCATATGTGTCAAAGTATTTTTTAATCACTGTGGACATACTGTCACTGGCAATTTCACCGATGCTAATAGCAAGGGGGCAGTGAGCATAACCCTATTAACACACATGTTGCTATGGTAATGTGTGGTGCGCCACGTGTGGCACTAATGGGGTAACGCATGCTTCCTCCAGCTTAAGTATTGATAAAATTGCCATGCATTTTCTAAGCACGGCAATTTACCGGTTCTTCATACATCAGGCCCCATGTGTTGTACACTTACCCACAGACTGAATTGTACACATTCCCATTGTACACGTTCCCATTATCCACACACTCTGCTCTTATTCATGCGCTGTACATACAAGTCATGACCAATCAAGAATGTGCTGATGGATTATTTTACCTAATGGCTGCAGTTGTCCTACTGTTCAAATTTATTTTCTAGAGATTGCATGATTGATTTTAGCATTTTACAGAACTTCAAGGCATGTAACCATCTTATTAGATAAAAAAAATTAAACAGCATTTTATCTACTCATGGCTCTTTCTCTACTTGCTGGGAAGTATGTAACTCTGGGTGTTTCAAGTCCTAGAGCCATAGTAATCCATGCCATGCACTGATGAGGAGCAACCAATCCTTTATCCTTTTCAAATCCTTAAAGGGACCCTGAGCAGTAACCTAAATTTAAAAATGTCACTTACCTGGGGCTTCCTCCAGTCCACCGTATGCCGCGAGGTCCCCCGGCGTCCTCCTGGCTCCTCTCCATGTCTTCACCTGGTGTCGGGCGACTCTTCCTGGATCCTGGCGCTCGTTGTCATCATGCCGGCTGCTACGAATCATCACGGCAGCCGGCGTGACAGGCCTGCGCATGTGCAGTTTAGTTAGAAAATCGCGCGTAACGGGAGCTGCTGACGGGGCATGGAGAGGAGCCAGGAGGATGCCAGGGGACCTCGCGGCCTACGGTGGGCTGGAGGAAGCCCCAAGGAAACCACGTGTACAGACCAAGGACAGCGCCCAGAGTCAGCGGTAGACTAGGACAGGTAATGTATAGTGCACTTGGCACCATGAACATTACTGGGGACCGTGTTAGGGTTTTCATCGCTTGCCCTGATATTGCTCGCCGTTACTGCCGCACACCTCATTGAGCAAATCAGCCTTACATCTTGCAGCATGTCTGACCGATTCTTGCGACCAATTGTCGATCAGCCATGCAGGTGGCAGCACCGATTTTCATCCGATTTGATTATAATAATCGAATCAGATGGTCACCTGGCCACCAAGTTGCCTGATGTAAGGCCACCTCTACACATTCTTAGGATGTCTGGTTCACCATGAGCTTGCTGGACAATCTGTAACTCTGAATAGATATGGGACCCCTGAAGCTATTCCCATGCCAAATTTCACACCCTTCGCTCCACTAATTACTAAGATATGAGGATATAAAATACGCACCCTCATGCCGAAGGGCACCTGGAGAGCAGAGGCCCCAGCTTCGTGGCCTGCTAAAATAAACAATTGCTGTACGTATTGGACATAATTCACAAATAAGTCATTTATTAGAAAAGAGTCCCTAAGCTCCTGTGGGTCCCTCATGGACTCCTAGAATTTGCTCCCACCCACACCGAAAAATCCCACTGAGTTAGCAGCAGCATAGCTCCTCCAATTTGTCCCCCTTCATTGCGCATGCCCGGAACTCCGAGCAGCATTCTCTGGGCTGCCCAAGGTACACGGTGTAATGTCTGATTGCGCTGCCCGGAAGCTCCCTTCCACACTGAGTAGCACGCATGCTCAGTGTGAAGTTAATGATGCTGCTGGAGATAAAATACGAAATATCTCCGCTCCCACACCTCTTACACTCCCCAAATTTTCAGGGTAGGGAGGGGACCCCCCCCCCCCCCCCGAACGACCTCTATGCCAAATTGCAGCCCCTTAGCCCCGCTGGGTCAGGCGATAGATTAGAGAAATCTATCTTGGGAACCAGAGGGTCTCGGGGGCTGCAATTTGGCATAGAGGTCGTTGGGGGGTCCCCTCCCTACCCTGAAAATTTGGGGAGTGTAAGAGGTGTGGGAGCGGAGATATTTACTATTTTACCTCCAGCAGCATCTTCTATAGGAAATGTGGCCGCACAGTCTCCTACTGCGCATGCGGGGCAGCGCAAATCCACAGGCAGCGTAATCAGACACAACACCCGGCAACGCAACCCCTCCAGACTACTCTTCCCAGAGCTAGCAGCGTGGAGACGGTCACGTGATGATGACTGCCCCCGGCGCACGCACAGGAAGGAAGCCTTTCGCGCAGGACTCGGAAGTGTTTGTTGAGTATTGGCGCGCTGGTTGTAGGTGCTGAAGAGTGACAGCGAATCGCGCGGAGGAAAGTGAGTGGCGGGATGGGGTTACTGTTATCAGCTTGCTGCAGGCCGGTAAGATGGAGCTTTGTCGCCTGCAATTGCCAGAGTGAGGCATGTGTTAAATGGTGCAGAAGCCCCAAATCGAGGGAGACCTATATGAGTTTGCGTTCCAAATGCTGGATGTTGTGGCTAATCCATTTGCTCCAGTGTTGATTACTGAAAACGTGCACGCTTTTGTTTGTGTTATAATACATATAATTATAGATTATAGATCCCCTATAATAATAGATCCCCAGAAAAAAAATCACAAGCCTGTTTTAGAAAACCACCACCACTGCATGATGGATTCATGGTGACAGGTACCTGAGTGTTCGATCCAACAGTGCCTCCACTGAAATGTCAGCTGCCCACAGCTGTACCTCTCTGTGGATTACTACAAAGTTGTTACTTTTGATACAGTGGTATATGTTGCACCCAAGCAACCAGCGATGTTAACTGAGGCTATGGTGGTGCCGAGCAGAGCCGGTGTTCCAACATTTGAACACCGGATCATCCACAAGGCAAACCTAGGCAGTTGCCAGCCTAACACTAACCTACCCCATCCTGTGCCAGCCTAACACTAAAGTACCCCATCCTTTACCTACAACTACCCTGTAATTATCCTGTGCCAGCCTAACACTAACCTACCCCATCCTTTGCCTACAACTACCCTGTAATTATACTGTGCCAGCCTAACACTAACCTACCCCATCCTGTGCCTACAACTACCCTGTAATCCTGTGCCTAACACTAACCTACCACATCCTGTGCCAAAAACTACCCTGTTACCATTACGTGCCAGCCTAACACTAACCTACCCCATCCTGTGCCTTCAACTACCCTGCACCCGTCCTGTGCCTAACAGGGTTTGAATCCTGGCTAGGGTCAGTACCTATTCAGTAATCAGTTCATGGCAAGACTCCCCCTAACACTGCAGGGTGGCCTCTTGAGCGCGTCACAGTGGCTGCAGCTCTTGAGCGCTTTGAGTCCGAAAGGAGAAAAGCGCTATACAAGTGTTCAGATTACCCTGTAACCATCCCGTGCCTAACCCTAACCTACCCCATCCTATGCTTAAAACGACTTCTCTGTAATCATTCAGTGTTCTCCCCAGAATTTTTTTTCCAGCCGGGTGGCATGAAGTAGTAGCCGGGTGGCATGAAAAAGTAGCCGAGTGGGGAGAGATGAAAATGCAGGGCAACTGTGCTTACAGCATAGGAGGAGGTGAGCCGATGACAGCCGGGTGGTCACCAAATCTAGCCGGGTGGAGCACCCGGCTAAAAGAGTCTGGGGAGAACACTGTCATTCCATGACAGCCTAACACTGACCTCCCCAATCCTGTGCCTAAAACTACCCTCCACTAGGGTTGAGCTATGTGTAGCCACCTGGCATCCAGGGGAAATGGTGGTTCTGCATATAAGAAAAAAATACCTGGCTTGTTTTGTTGCATATCACCTTAGTGCTGTGGTTGTAGCCAATTGTTAGCATTCAGTAGACAGCAAGAGGCTTTTTCATTGCACTCGGTTATTTATTATTAAGTTACACCAACCTGCTAATGCTTGTGACACCTGTGCTGTGTCAAGTCCTATTGTAAATTGTGTTGGAATAGTAAGTAAGGGGATACTGCTTTGTGTAAAATTCTGCGGACTATTTAGTCACTAAATTATCAGTAGTAAACCTCCTTAATGTATTTTTTCAGTTGTGAAATCATGCAAGCCTTTTTGAAAGGAGGTACATCTATCAGCACCAAGCCTATAAAGGAGAAAGCCTCTACAAGCAGTTCTGGAAGCACCAGTGATGGCAAGAAACAGAAACCTGTCCCATGGGTGGAGAAATAGTAAGGACTTTGATCTACCTATTTGCAAAGTAAAAGCTCCTGCTCTCAGAGACTGCTAGTTATATTACTTTCACCACTACTAGAGTGGGTAACCAGTCAGATGATTCTCTAGTTATAGCACTGCAGCTTATGTAACCTGTCAGTGGTTAGTAATTAAGTAATGTGAACATGCTGATCCAGGGCAGATTATACTGAAATACAACTGTTGCCATTGGCCAGACTGTTTGAATCACTGGACTTGCTTTACATAGTTGCACAGTCCTTAGTAAAAAACGGTATATATTTCAGCATTGTATTTTGATATTTTCTCTGGGTAGCACTTAAATTGCAAAAGTAGATACTTGCATTAGTAGAGGGACTATGCAGAGGATTCCCCCAACCTCCTCTACCTCACCAATCCAGCGCTTGGACCCTTTGAACACATTCAACAGAAGCATGTGTGAGGGCTCGTTTCCACTATCGCGAATCCGCATGCGTCCAACGCATGCAGATTCGCACATGTAATGCAAGTGGATAGGCCTGTTTCCACTGTAGCGTTGTTGAGGTGCGTTTTTTCAGCGGTGAAAAAATGCACAAAAGAGCGGCAGAATTCGCCTGCGAGTGGAATGCATGCGAATCACCGCTAATGTATTTAATAGGAAATTCGCATGCTGTTTTGGTATGCGAATTTTCATGCGAATTCGCATGAAATCAATGGAAAAGCACACCGGCATTGCCATGGTTAAATTCGCATACATCGTCATCCATGCGAATTTTAATGCGAATTCGCACGAAAATTCGCATGCACACGCATGTGCCCTAGACCTGCAAAGAAATTATGAATTCAAATGGGAGACCCACAAGTTAAAATACTTAGGTATTTATTTAACTAACTCATATGACTCAATATTTAAAGCCAATTTCCCAACGCTACTCAATGAGGTCTCCAAATTGTTGGAATGTTGGAAGAGGTACGTGATTTCATGGCTGGGTCGGATAGCTGCGGTCAAGATGACAATTTTGCCCAAGTTCCTATATGCGTTTAGGGTGCTACCAGTTCCTGTGCCTTCCCCCTATCTTAAGAAAATACAATCTCTCTTCTACTCCTTTATATGGAAGAATTCAGGACCCCGTATCTCGAGAACCACACTATACCGTCTCACTACAGACGGAGGCCTGGGTGTCCCTAATGTGGCAGCTTATTACAAAGCGGCACAAATAGTGCAACTCACATTATGGCATGAGGAAGACCGACCACCCATATGGTGTAACATTGAACACTCGATCTGCTCCCCCATGTCCCTCCGCAACCTTTTATGGCTTACTGCCGCGCAACGTAAACCTATTAAGAACCCACTCTTGATACATTCCCTAAAGGTTTGGAGTCAAGTTAGACATAAGGAAAAGCTACAATCCCCACACCTACCTCTCATGTCATTCTTAGGCCATCCTGACTTTCTTCCAGGTCTCCATAACCCCTCAGCCTTTGCGTGGTGGCAACAAAACAAACTAACCTCAATATATAGCTTAGTGACTGACAATTCTCCCAAATCCTTTGCTTACTTACAGGAGCACAAACAAATCCCAGACGCAGAGCTATTTCGATACCTGCAAATATCACATTTCATTAGGAAATATATTAGACCTCATGAATCCTTACTCACTAGAACCTGTTTCGAACATATCTGTGCCTCAAACCCAGGCGCCCCAGGACTTATCTCCATACTCTATAAAAACGCAATCTCCCCCCACAATCTTCCCAAACCACAATATATTTCTAGATGGGAGAAAGACCTTAATATCACTCTAGATATCGAGGACCTGCAATATATGTGGAAGTGTACCCCAGCTGTCTCCATCAGTTCAGCCCTAGTAGAGGCACAATACAAAGTATTGCTTCGGTGGTATCTGACTCCAGACCGAATTGCAAAATTTAACCCGGGTCACAACGACTTGTGCTTTAGAGCATGTGGGCAAAAAGGCACTTTTCTACATATATGGTGGTCATGCCCAAAAGTACGCAGATTATGGAGTAGGGTATATCAGGTAATATATTCCTCAGTTAGACTACAGATCCCCAAGCTCCCCGAAGTGGCCTTACTGGGTATTAAACCCCCAGACATATCTAAAGACCAACATAAATTACTAATGCACATTTGTCTCGCTGCCAAACGTGTAATTGCCCGCTCTTGGAGATCCCCAGCTCTTCCTCTACACGCCTTTAAATGCAACCTTAGTCACGCCCTCTGTTTCGACAGAATGAAAGCTATAACAAATGACACTCTCCCACAGTTTGAAAAGGTCTGTAAACCTTACTTTGTACACTATGCCCATTGGCTTCCTGCGTCTTTCACAGCTCTATAATTTAATAAAAGCCTCCCTGGGCACCACCCATGCACTGAAATACAGCATCACGGTGGGATAGACACTGCTCGGCTCCACTCTCTTCTTACCCCTTCCCTCCTATCACCTTTCCCCCCTCTGTTTACTCTTCTCTCTCTCCTACCTCTCCCCTAATGGTCTCTGTCCCATCAGGATGATCCACTAAATAATGAAGTTAGCCATATAACACCTCTTATACTTCTGGAGTAGCCCATGGGTCAATTTCATAAGGCTAACTTTAACACCCTCTTGACCCCTGATCTACACAAAAATTCGACAGGTACAAACTGTCAAGATCATTGAGCCACCGCTTCTGTGCGGTGGTCTACTATTTTTAATATTATCCCATTAAGTTAACTGTTGACTGGGGATATCAGCAATTGTTGCCTTAGTGCTGCTGATATCCACAATGTTTATATATGTAATGTTTCCTGCCTTTGCAGATTCTGTTGTGCCTTAAACTGAATTTAAACTTGCGCTAAGTTGTTATCTGTAAAATGCACTTTGATATTGCACAGATGTATCGCTTTTTATATTCAAAACCAATAAAAACTTTTTGAGAAAAAAAGAAAAGTGCTTGGCTAATGAGCGTTGTGATGAAGGGTTGGTCTGCAGAAGGATCTTAGAAGCCTCTGGATCATCCAGAGCGTATTCTCTACTGAGGTAATTATCTAACTTAAAGGAGTTGTCAGGGAAATTTTACTAAAATAAACGCTACTTACCGGGGGCTTCCTCCAGCCCCAAGCTCCCAGGACCTCACTCGCCGCAGCTCTGCCCGCAGCCGTTTGCCGGAGCTCCGACCTGGTCCCCGGCGATGACGTCAGAGCAACCTGGAGGTGAGGGAGGTCCTGGAAACTTGGGGCTGGAGGAAGCCCCCGGTAAGTTGCGTTTATTTTAGTAAAATTTCCCTGACAACTCCTTTAAGCATTTTTCGTCATGGGTTTACTTTAAACAAAACTGAATGCAGGATTCTGCAAATAATGCTGTACAGTTGTGTTACAGTAGTTTTGCTTGCTAAAATTAATTAAAATGTTTGGTATAAGGTTATCTTAAAGAGACTCTAACAACATTTTAAGCTTTATTTCTTCTATCCTATAAGTTCCTATACCTGTTCTAATGTGGGCTGTCTTACTGCAGCCTTTCCTAGTTGCACAGTGGCTGTATTATCTCTGTTATATAATCTAATCTTTCCTTTGTCGGCTCAGACAGGAGTGTGCTGCTCTGCTGTGATAGGATAGAAGTTACCGTATGCACACCCTCCACGCCCCCTCCAGGCTCTGTATGAGTCACAGACTGAACTTCTCTGAGCCTGTCACATGCTGGTTAGCAGCCATGTTTTTTGTTTGTAAACACTGCCTAAAACTGGCGATTACAAGCCAGGATCTCAGCAAGGAGTGGTAGAAACAGCACAGAGGGGCCCAGGAGAACATAATGAATAGAATGGCATGCTTTTTATTGTAAGAATTTTAGAGTACATATTCTCTTTTAAGCAAATCTGTAGTGAAAATAAATGTATGAGATAAATAATTTTATGTTTAGTAGTAATGATACATAGAACTTTCCTACAATCTTGCATCCTTATTTTCAGTTTATCAGCTGCAATTTTCAACTGTAGTGTAAAGAGCAAATTTTGTTGGGGCTGCATTTCGTTGTTTGGGGGGAATTCATGGAGAAGTACATGATTTATCAGGTGATGGATATGTACATATATGGCCGGTCTCACTTCGTAAATAAATGTTGTTTCTTATTTGGTTATCCGGGTAGGAGAATTGATTGTCTCTTATGCAAAAATCAATGGTGAAGGAAATTACACACAGGCAGTACGCATGCACAGACCATTGATGTATCTTTTGGCCTGTACAGGGCTTGTTCACACTATGAGCGCGTTTTGTTTGAGAAGCGCTGACGATTTTTTTTTTTTTTTTATAAAGCGCTTGAGCAATGTTTCTCAATGCAAGTATTATCACATGAGCGATTAGCTTTGTTTCCAATCGCGACTCCTGCACCATTTCCTGAGCATTTGGGCTTCCAGAAAAGTATAGGGAAATCACAAAGCGCTTGAAAAAGCACTTTGTTTGAAAGTGATTTTCAGAGGGCTTTTTAAAATAAGTACATTGGGCCTGATTCACAAAGCGGTGATAACTCAATTATCACGCCTAAAAGACTTTAGGCGTGATAATCTTTGCACCGCTGAGTTAGCACCGCTTTGTGCTGGTTATTGCGCGCAAAGTCCCGCACGCGCAATTCCGCACGCAGCGCCCATAGTGTTTAATGGGCGCATCGCGCGCACAAAACTTTGCGTGAGTTTCATTTTATCACGCCTAAACTGAGTTTAGGCGTGATAAAGGGCTTTTCACAGGCGTGCAAACACTTTGTACCACTTTGTGAATCAGGCCCATTGTGTTTATTAAGTTCCAGGTCAAAGAGTTCATTTCCTGATTTGTCGTCTTGAAGAAAATAATCGGCAAACAAAAGCGCTTACAAAAGCGCTCAGTGCTGGCATTTGCGAATGTCAACTAGGCCTTAATGTGTAATCCTAAAAAGCTGACCAGACCTGATTCTGTTTTTCCATTTATTTATTTTTGTGGGATGAACATAGACTGCTTTTACATGGGAGCAGTGAATGCCCTAGTGAAGCCACCTTTTTTGTGTTTTGTCTCTTGTGCTTTAAAAAAAATATTTTTTTCCTTTTATAGAAAACAAGGAAGGTTTCAAGACTAGGTTGCTGTAGGAACTGGGTAGAAAAATGCTGTATTTCTATAGGTATATTCTAAAACAGCAGCTTGTATAGTACAATTCAATTGTATAATGAACTATAATTGCAGAAGTTGGCGCTGGGGGGACTAAGACAACTAAGCTGCACGTTCCAAAGAGGGGATCCCAGAACCCTTAAAAGTCAACTGAAAACAAATAATAAACAAAGGAACACGCGCTAGTACTAACCAATTGTTAATTTAATCTATAGATTTCTCATAAACAGAAATATAAAACAAGGTTAAAAGACCACACCTGAGAGTCAAACACTCATACCATCCACACAACTAGCAATCTCACCACATACTTCTCAAATGCAGCACACACCTCCTCCCACTCAAAATGAATAAAATCTGCACCCAAACTCTAAATTGCCAACTGGCAGTTTTCAATAATGTGTGGTCCACAGAGCATATATATAAGGATTCAATTCCAGCAACTGTTCCAAAAATAGATCGTAGTAATATCCTATCTATGTAAAAAGTTGATCAACTTTATGCATTTAACAAGTCTCAGCTCCAGCAGTACATAAATCAGCCTCAGTGGATTCAGCCCGTTTAGCTTGTACTGACAGTCTCGTGTAAAAACACCTTTTAAAACGCAGCTTTGCAGCAAAAACTACATTAGATCAGAGTACCTCTGTATCATAGAAGCTCCTCTCCCGGGTTTTCAAGCTGTAAACTCAGCCGGGTACTTCAGAGCTCCCTTATCCGATCAGCTCTCGGTATTACTTGGACGCATACGTCACTTCCTGCTGGCAAGTCCAGTGTGACGCCCGCTGTCTGTTCCAACAAGCTGTGAACTATTTCTTCTGGTGACGTCACCTTAAAGCTATAGGAACCTTTATTGTGCAAATGGTCGCTAAGCGCTATCGCGGCCAGCCAGGCTCCTAAATGCTCCAGAAACGATTTGTTTAGTTACAAGAGAACCTCTATGCGTTTCAGCTAAAATCTGATTCCACCAAACATAGTGCATCCACTTAAATAGGTGTTTGTCAGCTCCACTGCCCATGTGCAAGTTTATCTCCACCCACCTCATCATTATGCAAATATGGGCTTATGCAAATACTTTACTGCCACTTTGACCTCTCACACCTTGTCATACTGCAAATATAGCAATCACACACAGTTCTATTCCTTTCATCAGTAAAACCTGTTGTTCAAGTGCATATTTATTCATTAAAAAAAGCGAATGTTTCCATCTCGCTATTTAATCCCTTGGGCATCAGTGTGTCCAGCTGGAAGATCCATTGGGATTCATTCCTGGACATTTTTCTAATAAAATCTCCCCCCTCCCCCTGGGACTCCTCTTTATCTTTCGAAACCAAAAAAAGATTGTACCCCTCAAACTCCCATTATGTTTCTCCTTATAGTGGTTTAAAAAGTGGATGTTTCTCATTTTTCTTAAGAATATTTTTTAAAATGTTCACCTATACGCTTATGCAATACTCTTTTTTTTTTTTTTTTTTTTTTTGTTTTTTTTTTTTTTTGTTCTTCCTACGTATCTTTTATGACAGGGACATTGAATGCAATATATGACCCCCTTCGTGTTGCATGTTATGGAGTCTTTAATTTCAAATGAAACCCCAGCCGGTGTTACAACTTCAGCGACTTTCCCCGGATTATGTGTCATTCTGCAATTATTACAGAATCCACATCTTATAAAGCCTTGTTGCCCTTTTAATCTCATTGACAAATCTCCTTTGTTTATTTCATTGGCAGCTGTAGCAATAGAAAGGCCAACATTAGGGGCTCTTTTAAAAATTAATTTTGGTTTCTCTGGTAATAGCTCCCCCAAAATGTTATCCTCCCTCAACACACTCCAGTGTTTCCGGACAATTCCAGATATCACACTAGATTGTGATGTGTATTGAAGGACCATGGAAAACTCGCTTCCGTTCCATTCTGTCTTGGTTTTTGGGGCCAATAAATCCTCTCGTCTCTTACATGCAATCACCCTTCTGGAATCCTCTGTCTTCTGGGGTAACCCTTTTCCAGGAGGCAGTTCCCGAGTCTCTCTGCTTCTTTAATTTCTGTGCAATTGCGTCGCAGTCTCGTGAACTTCCCCCTGGGAACACCATTCAACCAGCGTGGTAGATGACAGCTGGTGTGAAGGATGTAACTGCTAACATCCACTGCTTTCTGGAACGTTTTTGTTTTTAAAGCTCCAGATTCAAAGCATATTTCTAGGTCTAAGAAATTAACCTTTAGATCACTTATATTAGCAGTGAACTTAATATTCCAGTCGTTAGCATTATCGATAAACTGTTCCAGTGAATATCGATCACCCCTCCAGATCAGTAGTACATCATCTATAAACCGACGCCATAGGACCCAGCTCGCACCGGGGCCACCCTCTCCATAAATATCAAAGGACAGTTTTCTGGGGGACCAGTGCAATATTAGTGGAGGTCACAGTAGAATATGAGCAGGTGTCTGAAGAATTTTCAATAGAGTGCACTAGTTGTGTATGCTGATTTTTGCTGCTGCCCAAGACTCTGCTCTGGAAGGGGGGCTTATCTTTAACATTTAACCACTTGAGGACCACAGTCTTTTCGCCCCTTAAGGACCAGAGCCTTTTTCTCCATTCAGACCACTGCAGCTTTCACGGTTTATTGCTCGCTCATGCAACCTACCACCTAAATTAATTTTACCTCCTTTTCTTGTCACTAATACAGCTTTCTTTTGGTGCTATTTGATTGCTGCTGCGAGTTTTACTTTTTATTATATTCATCAAAAAAGACATGAATTTTGTCAAAAAAATGACTTTTTTAACTTTCTGTGCTGACATTTTTCAAATAAAGTAAAATTTCCTATACATTTGAGCGCGCAAGTTATTCTGCTACATGTCTTTGATAAAAAAAAAAAAAACATTCAGTGTATATTAATTGGATTTGGTAAAAGTTATAGCGTTTACAAACTATGGTGCCAAAAGTGAATTTTCCCATTTTCAAGCATCTCTGACTTTTTTGTGCACCTGTCAGGTTTCACGAGGGGCTAAAATTCCAGGATAGTACAAATACCCCCCAAATGACCCCATTTTGGAAAGAAGACATCCCAAAGTATTCACTGAGAGGCATAGTGAGTTCATAGAAGATATTATTTTTTGTCACAAGTAAGCGGAAAATGACACTTTGTGACAAAAAAAAAAAAAAAAGTTTCCATTTCTTCTAACTTGCGACAAAAAAAAATGAAATCTGCCACGGACTCACCATGCCCCTCTCTGAATACCTTGAAGTGTCTACTTTCCAAAATGGGGTAATTTGTGGGGTGTGTTCACTGTCCTGGCATTTTGGGGGGTGCCTAATTGTAAGCACCCCTGTAAAGCCTAAAGATGCTCATTGGACTTTGGGCCCCTTAGCGCAGTTAGGCTGCAAAAAAGTGCCACACATGTGGTATTGCCGTACTCAGGAGAAGTAGTATGTGTTTTGGGGTGTATTTTTACACATACCCATGCTGGGTGGGAGAAATATCTCCGTAAATGACAATTTTAAAAAAAATTTTTTACACACAATTGTCTATTTATAGAGATATTTCTCCCACTCAGCATGGGTATGTGGAAAAATACACCCCAAAACACATTATACTACTTCTCCTGAGTACGGCGATACCACGTGTGGCACTTTTTTGCACCCTAACTGCGCTAAGGGGCCCAAAGTCCAATGAGTACCTTTAGGATTTCACAGGTCATTTTGCGACATTTGGTTTCAAGACGACTCCTCACGGTTTAGGGCCCTTAAAATGCCAGGACAGTATAGGAACCCCACAAGTTACCCCATTTTAGAAAGAAGACACCCCAAGGTATTCCGTTAGGAGTATGGTGAGTTCATAGAAGATTTTTTTTTTTGTCACAAGTTAGCGGAAATTGATTTTAATTGTTTTTTTTTTCACAAAGTGTCATTTTCCGCTAACTTGTGACAAAAAATAAAATCTTCTATGAACTCGCCGTACTCCTAACGGAATACCTTGGGGTGTCTTCTTTCTAAAATGGGGTCATTTGTGGGGTTTCTGTACTGCCCTGGCATTTTAGGGGCCCTAAACCGTGAGGAGTAGTCTTGAAACCAAATGTCGCAAAATGACCTGTGAAATCCTAAAGGTACTCATTGGACTTTGGGCCCCTTAGCGCAGTTAGGGTGCAAAAAAGTGCCACACATGTGGTATCGCCGTACTCAGAAGAAGTAGTATAATGTGTTTTGGGGTGTATTTTTACACATACAGATGCTGGGTGGGAGAAATATCTCTGTAAATGACAATTATTTGATTTTTTTTTACACACAATTGTCCATTTACAGAGAGATTTCTCCCACCCAGCATGGGTATGTATAAAAATACACCCCAAAACACATTATACTACTTCTTCTGAGTAAAGGCGATACCACATGTGTGACACTTTTTTGCAGCCTAGGTGCGCTAAGGGGCCCAACGTCCTATTCACAGGTCATTTTGAGGCATTTGTTTTCTAGACTACTCCTCACGGTTTAGGGCCCCTAAAATGCCAGGGCAGTATAGGAACCCCACAAGTGACCCCATTTTAGAAAGAAGACACCCCAAGGTATTCTGTTAGGAGTATGGTGAGTTCATAGAAGATTTTTTTTTTTGTCACAAGTTGGCGGAAAATGACACTTTGTGAAAAAAAAAGAAAAATACATATCAATTTCCGCTAACTTGTGACAAAAAATAAAATCTTCTATGAACTCATCATACACCTAACAGAATACCTTTGGGTGTCTTCTTTCTAAAATGGGGTCACTTGTGGGGTTCCTATACTGCCCTGGCATTTTACGGGCCCAAAACTGTGAGTAGTCTGGAAACCAAATTTCTCAAAATGACTGTTCAGGGGTATAAGCATCTGCAAATTTTGATGACAGGTGGTCTATGAGGGGGCAAATTTAGATGACAGGATGTATTGGGCCTGATCTGATGGATAGGAGTGCTTGGGGGGGGGGGGGGGGGGGGTGACAGGAGGTGATTGATGGGTGTCTCAGGGGGCGGTTAGAGGGGAAAATAGATGCAATCAATGCACTGGGGAGGTGATCGGAAGGGGGTCTGAGTGGGATCTGAGGGTTTGGCCGAGTGATCAGGAGCCCACACGGGGCAAATTAGGGCCTGATCTGATGGGTAGGTGTGCTAGGGGGTGACAGGAGGTGATTGATGGGTGTCTCAAGGTGTGATTAGAGGGGGGAAATAGATGCAAGCAATGCACTGGCGAGGTGATCAGGGCTGGGGTCTGAGGGCGTTCTGAGGTGTGGGCGGGTGATTGGGTGCCCTAGAGGCAGATTAGGGTCTAATCTGATGGGTAACAGTGACAGGTAGTGATAGGGGGTGATTGATGGGTGGCAGTGACAGGGGGTGATTGATGGGTGATTGACAGGTGATCAGTGGGTTGTTACAGGGAATAACAGATGTAAATATTGCACTGGCGAATTGATAAGGTGGGGTCTGAGGGCAATCTGAGCGTGTGGGCGGGTGATTGGGTGCCCGCAAGGGGCAGATTAGGGTCTAATCTGATGGGTAACAGTGACAGGTGGTGATAGGGGGTGATTGATGGGTGATTGATGGGTAATTAGTGGGTGTTTAGAGGAGAGAAGAGATGTAAACGCTGCACTTGGGAGGTGATCTGATGTCGGATCTGCGGGCGATCTATTGGTGTGGGTGGGTGATCAGATTGCCCGCAAGGGGCAGGTTAGGGGCTGATTGATAGGTGGCAGTGACAGGGGGTGATTGACGGGTGATCAGGGGGGTTAGATGCATACAGTACACAGGGAGGGGGGGTCTGGGGGGGGGGGGCTGGGGACAATCTGAGTTGATCAGGAGGGAGTAGGGGGCAGATTAGGGACTAAAAAAAAAAATAGCGTTGACAGATGGTGACAGGGAGTGATTGATGGGTGATTAGGGGGGTGACTGGGTGCAAACAGTGGTCTGGGGGGTGGGCAGGGGGGGGTCTGAGGGGTGCTGTGGGCGATCAGGGGGGGGGGGGGAAATCAGTGTGCTTGGGTGCAGACTAGGGTGGCTGCAGCCTGCCCTGGTGGTCCCTCGGACACTGGGACCACCAGGGCAGGAGGCAGCCAGTATAATAGGCTTTGTATACATTACAAAGCCTATTATACATAGGGGCAGCGGCGATCCGGGTGCTAGTAACCCGCCGGCGCTTCCGAACAGCCGGCGGGTTACAGCGAACGGTGGGCGGAGCCAGTCCCCGGCAGCTGATCGCGTCACGAATGACGTGATCGCCGCATAGCCACTCCCGCAGCCGCCCCCGCCGATGGGCGTATTGCGGTTGTTTGGGCCCGGACTTTGCCGCCGCCCATCGGCTGGGGGCGGTCCTTAAGTGGTTAAGATACAATATTTTTTTTTTGGGGGGGGGGGGGTGTTGTCTCCTCCCTCTTACCCCCCCGTATAGTTTGACTGCTGTTTTACAAATACAGCAAGGTTCTTAATGCTAAATCATTAACTACTATTTGTAATCGGTAAATGTTCTTTAATGCAGGATAAGTTACAGTATAGCTGGGAAGTGCTGTTCTGTCGTTCCCCCTGCAAATAGTAAATTGTTTCCTACTATCCCTGTCTGTCTGGAACACCACAGTAGACAGGGACGCTTGGTCTCAAGCAGTTCTTGTGCTTTTTCAAATAGCACTTAGTGTAGTCCCTAGGCAATGATTTAATAAAAACGTTTATATTTGAATAGCTAAGGAGCAGAGTATCGTTAGCTCCAGGATGCTGCTGAGTGGCCCGTGGAACTGCCCCCCCCCCCCATCAAGCAGGATGCAAGATATTGGTCGATCGTACAGGAATTGGCTACTGTTCATGTATCATTTGATGGACACTGAATCAGTTGTTGCATTCAGAGCCTGGAGGCACAACATTGGTCAGATCAATTAGTGATGGTGAATTGCATAGGATATCGTTTGTAGTGTGTGGGCTGCTAGTTTAATCAACTTTCACACAACCATACTGAAGTTGATCGCCCAATAAAGTTGATCACTTTGTCGATTGAATCCGAATCGCTAGATATATGGCTACCTTTACACCTAAATAGGATTTTTTTTTTTAAATCCTACAGTTTTTTTTATTTTGATTTAAAAGCTAAAAAAGTAGCTAAGTGACACATTATTTTTGTGTTCCGGGTAACTACAGCACCACCTTTCATCTGTTTCCATGCTCTCAGGGCCCATTCACACTTGAGCGTTTTGCTGCGATTTCGCCAAACGCTAGCGCTTTTTAGAAGCGCTAGTGTAATGAAACCCTATGGGCCCATTCTTACTTGGGTGATTTGCGCTAATTGGCGCAAATCGCTCAAAACCGCTAAACGCAAACGCGTAGCCTGCACCATTTTCAGGCAATTTCCTGGGGATCGTGTTTCAGTGCTATAGAAGTGCTAAACGCGATTGCAGCAAAACCGCTGCAGTGTTCAGGGATTTATTTTTTTTAGCATGAAATTGCGGGAAAATCACTAGCGATTTTTGCCGGCATTTTGCGTCTCTACGTGTGAATGAGGCCTCAAAGCCTGTTTCTTGGCTTGCACTTAATTATAAATCAATTACTAGGGACAAGCGAGCACAGTTTTATGAGGAAACTGCATCTGCTCGTGTCTGAGGAGGGGTCCAGCGCAGAGAGGGTAATTTTACTTGGATGACGTCCTCTTGCCGCTCCACACCACGCTGCGCTCCATCTCCACACTTCCTACTTAAATTCCGTTGTGAATTTTGCACGTGTTTCTGGGGAATTGTGGTGCACTGCAATAGGCCTGAACGATTTTAGGGAAAGATTGAATCACACGATTTCCTTCAGAAATTGCAATTTCGATTCACGATTTATTTATTTTCAAATCAAGCTTTAGCACTAAATTCTCAATGTACAAACATACGTCGACAGAAAAAACTGTTTTGCTGTGGAAGATAGCGTTAGGTACCCAGTTTGTCCCTCCCCTTCCACTCCAGAAAGTATTTTGATCCCCAAACGATAAATCGTTCAGGCCTACACTGCATAGTGCTGGGCTCACGAGTGTTCACAAGTGCTTACTCGTGATTCAAATGAGGCTTGGCGTATAAGACGACCCCTAACTTTTCCAGCTAAAATATACATTTTGGGATATACTCACCCTATAAGACTACCCCTCTTGACTCTTGGACATTTGTACGCTGTACTGTATGTACTGGGGCTATACTGTATAAACAGGTACAGATACTGGTACTATATGTGGTACCCAGTATACAACAACCAAGCAATTTACTTTACCGGCGATTGGCTGTTTGTTGTATACAGTACAAAACCTTCCCAGTGAGGTGCCCCCTCACCTCGTCATCAGGACCATGTTAAGTCACTTCTTTTCAGGAATCCTGGTGAGTGCATTTTCTTCTACTATACTTGTGCAGTCTGGCTTGGAAGTTTCAGCACTTGCCAACCGCCCACTACCTATGGGCGTCGGCAAGGTGGCTCCCCCATGACCGCGTAACGCCGATCGGCGACGGCACCTTGGGGACTGATTACCTGGGGATCGCGCGCAGGGATGTGCGCGCATCCGCCGGCATTAGGCTTCGCCCACCCGTGACATCAACCTGCCGGCCAATTAGCAGCGCCGGCGGGTTATTAACTCGCCGTAGAAAAGTGTATAATACTTTATGTATACAAAGTGTATTATACAGGCTGCCTCCTCCCCTGGTGGTCCACACACACACACACACACACACACACACACACACACACACACACACACACACACACACACACACACACTCACCTCCCCATTGCATTGATTGCATCTATTCCCCCCTCTAATCACGCCCTGAGACACCCATCAATCACCTCCTGTCACCACCTCTCACCTCCTAGCACTCCTACCCATCAGATCAGGCCCTATCTACCCCGTGTGGGCTCCTGGTCACTCGGCCCAAACCCTCAGATTCCCCTCAGACCCCCTTCCGATCACCTCCCCATTGCATTGATTGCATCTATTCTCCCCTCTAATCACCCCGAGACACCCATCAATCACCTCCTGTCACCACCTCCAAAAAAGGAGTATTCCGCTGAAGAGGCCGCCGAGATTCTGGCCCAGTGGAGTGAGTGTGATTGGGAAGCCTCATCCGACGAATCATCCGAGTCAGAATACGAACCGGTGAACAGCAGTGGCTCTCTGACCGATAGCAATGACGAGGTTGAGGTCCCGGCTAGAGCCAGGCGTACCACACCTTATGTCACTGGACCGCAGGTGGCACAGGATCAGACTCAAGGGCAGCAGAGTGGTGCTAGCGCTGATCCGCGTTTTTTCGGTGAGGCATGCACCAGCAGTGTAGTATCTCCTGCACCTAGCACCAGTACTACCGTAGACCCTGGTGAAGTGGCGAGCACCAGCATGGTAGTAGAAACTGGTTCGGTGGCACTTGCATTAAGACCCGAGTCACAGCCACCAGCAAAACGGGCCCGTACTACCCATAGTCTCCCAGAGGTGTTGGCAATCCCCTGGTTCCGCTGCACCCGTACTGCCCCTTTCACCGCCAAGTCTGGAGTCCAGGTGGAGACAGATAATTGAGGATCGGCCCTAGACTTTTTTTCATCTGTTCTGCACCGTGGATCTCTACGACTTAATTGTGGCTGAGACCAACAGTTATGCCACACAATACGCAACCGCCAATCCGAGAAGCTACCATGCCCAGCCTTTTCGGTGGAAACCACTCCCAAGTTTCCAAACGTAACATTTTTTTGGGCCTTCTCCTTAACATGGGTCTAGTAAAAAATAATTTATTGCGGTCTTATTGGTGTACGCACCCAAAACATCACATGCCCATGTTCTCTGCTGCCATGTCCAGGTCACGATTTGAGAACATCCTGCGCTTCGCACTTCAGTGCCAATACAACCTGTCATCTAAGAGGCCACCCTGCTTATGACCGGTTCCACAAAATTTGGCCCCTCATAGACCAACTGTCATCAAAATTTGCAGATGCTTATACCCCTGAACAGTCATTTCGAGGCATTTGGTTTCCAGACTACTCCTCACGGGTTTGGGCCCCTAAAATGCCAGGGCAGTATAGGAACCCCACAAGTGACCCCATTTTAGAAAGAAGACGCACTAAGGTATTCCGTTAGGAGTATGATGAGTTCATAGATTTTATTTTGTCACAAGTTAGTGGAAAATGACACTTTGCGGAAATTGATTTTTATTGTTTTTATTTTCACAAAGTGTTAATATCCACTAACTTGTGACAAAAAAATAAAATCTTCTATGAACTCATCATATTCCTAACGGAATACTTTGGGGGATTGTCTCTCTAAAATCGGGTCACTTGTGGGGTTCCTAAACTGCCCTGGCATTTTAGGGGCCCTAAACCGTGAGGAGTAGTCTGGAAACCAAATGCCTCAAAATGACCTGTGAAAACCTAAAGGTACTCAGGACTTCGCGCCCCTTATCGCACCTAGGCTGCAAAAAAGTGTCACATGTGGTATCGCCGTATTCAGGAGAAGTAGTAGAATGTGTTTTGGGGTGTACATACCCATGCTGGGTGGGAGAAATATCTCTGTAAATGGACAAAAAAAAAAAAAAATACGACGATACCACATTTGTGACACTTTTTTGCAGCCTAGGTGCGCTAAGGGGCCCAAAGTCCTATGAGCACCTTTAGGCTTTACAGTGGTGCTTACAATTTAGCACCCCCCAAAATGCCAGGACAGTAAACACACCCCACAAATGACCCCATTTTGAAAAGTAGACGCCCCAAAGTGTTCGGAGAGGGGCATAGTGAGTCCGTGGCGGATTTAATTTTTTTTTTTGTCACAACAAGTTAGCGGAATGGAAACTTTAAAAAAAAAAAAAAAAAAGTCACAAAGTGTCATTTTCCGCTAACTTGTGACAAAACATAAAATCTTCAATGAACTCACCATGCCTCTTAGTGAATACTTTGGGATGTCTTCTTTCCAAAATGGGGTCATTTGGGGGGTATTTATACTATCCTGGAATTCTAGCACCTCATGAAACATGACAGGTGCTCAGAAAAGTCAGAGATGCTTCAAACTGGGGAAATTCACTTTTTTGCACCATAGTTTGTAAACTCTATAACTTGTACCCAAACAAAAAAAATCCATTAAGTGTCTGTTTATTGATCAAAGACCTGTAGCACAATACATTTAGACAAAAATGTATATAGAAATTTTACTTTATTTGAAAAATGTCAGCACAGAAAGTAAAGATAAATCATTTTTTTGACAAATTGCATGTCTTTTTTTTTTTTTTTGATGAATATAATAAAAACTAAAAATCACAGCAGCAACCAAATAGCACCAAAAGAAAGCTGTACAGTCCAGTGCTGCTCCTCTGTAGCCCAGGTCAGGCGCGTCTGCCGCTGTTTCTGGTTCAAAAGTGGGTTCATGCTTCCATCTGCTGAAAAGCTTTATGGAGATAAAGATTTCATTTTTCAGCACGACCTGGCACTTGCTCACAGTGCCAAAACCACTGGTAAATGGTTTTTACGAACCATGGTATTACTGTGCTCAATTGGCCTGCCAACTCTCCTGACCTGAACCCCTTAGAGAATCTGTGGGATATTGTGAAGAGAGAGTTGAGAGACGCAAGACTCAACACTCTGGATGAGCTTAACCACTTTAGCGGTATGGACGAGCTCAGCTCGTCCATTACCGCCAGAGGGTGCCGCTCAGGCCCTGCTGGGCCGATTTTAATGAAATAAAAAGCAGCACATGCAGCCGGCACTTTGCCAGCCGCGTGTGCTACCTGATCGCCGCCGCTCTGCGGCGATCCGCCGCGAGCAGCGGCGAAAGAGGGTCCCCCCAGCCGCCCGAGCCCAGCGTAGCCGGAACAAACAGTTCCGGCCAGCGCTAAGGGCTGGATCGGAGGCGGCTGACGTCCATGACGTCACTCCGCTCGTCTCTATGGCGACGAGGTAAGCAAAACAAGGAAGGCCGCTCATTGTGGCCTTCCTTGTTAATTCTGACTGCCGGAGGCGATCAGAATTACGGATCGGGAGCGCCCTCTAGTGGGCTTTCATGCAGCCAACTTTCAGTTGGCTGCATGGAATAGTTTTTTTTTTATTTAAAAAAAACCCTCCCGCAGCCGCCCTGGCGATCTTAATAGAATGCCAGGGTGGTTAAGGCCGCTATCGAAGCATCCTGGGCCTCCATAACACCTGAGCAGTGCCACAGGCTGATTGCCTCCATGTCACGCCGCATTGAAGCAGTCATTTCAGCAAAAGGATTCCCGACCAAGTATTGAGTGCATAACTGAACATAATTATTTGAAGGTTGACTTTTTTTGTTTTAAAAATACTTTTCTTTTATTGGTCGGATGAAATATGCTAATTTTTTGAGATAGGAATTTTGGGTTTTCATGAGCTGTTTGCCAAAATCATCAATATTAAAACAATAAAAGGCTTGAACTACTTCAGTTGTGTGTATTTGAATCTTATATATATGAAAGTCTAATGTTTATCAGTACATTACAGAAAATAATGAACTTTATCACAATATGCTAATTTTTAGAGAATATCCTGTATTAGTGACAAGACAAGGAGGTAAAATTCATTTAGGTGGTAGGTTGTATGACCGAACAATAAACCATTAAAGCTGCTGTGGTTTGAATGGAAAAAGTGTCTGGTCCTTAAGGGGTTTTAAGGCTGCAGTCTTTAAGTGGTTAAGACACCCGGTGCATAAGAGGACCCCCGACTTTTGAGAATATTTTCCTGGGTCAAAAAGTAGTCTTATGCTACGTACACACTTGCGATAACTATCGTTTGCAAGAAACGATAGTTACCAGACGAACGATATTGGAAAGATTGGAATGCAACGATGGGATGCAGCGATCATCCTACACATTTTAACGATCGTTCTCGCAGAAAAGAATGATCAGAAGGATATGTTGCGTACATATTTATATAAAATAAAAAAAAAACCACTGACATGGAGTTACAATAGATACAAATATATGATTTTTAACTTGAAAACAAAGTTTAATTGAAATGAGCAATGTAACAATCTTTACGGCCGCGCTACAAAGGAAGTACTGAAGCTGGGCAGAATCCAACGCAGGCGCATTGGCCCTTGTAACGATCGTTCTCGGCCGATGTCTGTACACACTATAGTTTTGTAACGATTGTCGGTAGATACGATCCGTCAGGTTGGATATTTCCATCTTCCCAATGTCGTTCTTTTGTCGTCCGTGTTAATGATCGTTTGGTAAAGTTCTTTCCCCGATTGTCGGCGGAACGATCGTTAATTAGCTGTTTCAAACGACCGTAGTCGCCAGTGTGTACGCAGCATTATACGCCAGAATATACAGTAATTGCGGCAGGTGTGCAGCTGGATGAGGGTTATTTACCCATAATGCCGCCGTCCTGCCTGCGCTTCAAACAGCTTGCACTCGTCCTATTGGTCACACTGCAAGCCTCACTACGTGCACTTCTCTCCTTCAAGCCGGAAGGAGGAAGTGCGCGGTGGTGAGGCTTGCAACGCATCCAATAGGACGCAATTCAACCTGTTTGTAGCGCCGGCAGGATGGCGGCATTATGGGTAAGTAACCCTTTATCATCCAGCCGCACACCTGAGGCAATTAGGCCTCATTTGAATCACGAGTAAGCACTCGTGAGCCCACCCCTGGCTCTGCATTCATTTTGGGTTGCGATTGCATTTTCTGCATATGATTTTACTTTGTTTGCAATTTTTGGAATCACAATGCAATGGTTTTAATTGAAAATATGAGTGTATTGTGTGGGAAAATGCAAACCGATGTGAGATTTAAAATTGTGGCAAAAAATGCAAACAACGTGCAATTCCTGAGCGGGCCATTGAATACAGTAGCCAGTGTGAAAGTGCTCGTTTTGCAGAGTGTGGCAAAAATGTGCACTATTGTACTGTGTGTGCTCCCTGTCTAAAGGTGTGCCCAAAATGCTGCCTGAATATGACTGTGCTGCATTCGGTAAGACCATGTGGTCGTATACAACCAGTGGTTCCCAGTGACAGTAGTATAGAACCTTTCATAAAATACAGATTATGTACCTTGCAGTTATTCTGTACGGAAAACTCTTATAGCCATGTGCTTCTAGGTCTATGCTGTTGGTTATAGAATAGCTCAACCTTTACAAACTTTAAAATATAAATAAAATCTGATTAGCTAAATGATTGGGAACATATTCATTTTGGCAAGCCTGGAGGTCCTTCCTTACCCATCTTCCTCCCCTGGCGTGAAGGGGGTACTTATTTTTCTTGCTGGGTCTTCCTCCGGTTCACTCTTGGTCCTCGTCATGGCCACTCACAACTTTTTCCCAGGGCTGTGGAGTCGGTCCAAAAATCCACCGACTCCGACTCCTCAGTTTAGGATTCCTCCGACTCCACGACTCCGACTCCTCTAATTTGCATATTACAATTTTGTTGATTAAAAGTATGTAACATGAAATTCGTCTCTTGACTGCCAACGCTTAGGAATTTTACAAGACAACTGAAGTGAGAAGGATATGTAGACTACTATATTTATTCCCTTTAGACTAAAACTAGTCCTTGGTAAGAGTACTTATAAAAGGTACAAACCGGAACAAAGAACATCTATCAGGCCCTAGGCAATGTAAGTGTGGGTACATGTAAGAATGATGTGCAGGTACTCTGCAGGGGAATGAGGAGATTGTAAACAGACAACACCTCTGTGTTCAATGTGCACAGCATTCTCAGTGGATTCCCTGCAGCTCTGTGGGGAGTGCATATGTAGAGTATAGTAAATGCACACACTCCGTCGCCAGGAGCATACTACACCTGTGCAGCACAATTGCGCAGGTGCAGAATGTTCCTGGCTGTGGGAGCGGCATGCGGCCGGACAGCGCTGACTGGCTGAATTACCAGGACTCATAGCAGAAGATCCGGGTGGTGGAGGACAGCGAGGGACTGATTAGCCTGAAGGGGGCTGGAGGAAGCCCCAGGTATGTATAAAACTTTACTTTTCATCCGTCTCAGTTACCCTTTAATTTGTAGTCACCAAACCAAATTTTAACAACATATCACATTATTTGATTTCATCAGCAAAGGGAGTGCATACATTTGCATAAATCCGCATCAATGCAGAATTATTTCCATCTCGTTGACCATCTCTATTAGTGACATAGCTACACATCAGGCTTTATTCTTACATCATAGATGTTATTTAGTATATATGTTACGGCCAGAACCCGAAGTTTGGCCAGAACTAGAAGTGGCCGGCCACTTCGGGTTCTGGCCGGCCAATGCGCGAACTGGCCGCTGCGCTGCGGCCAATGTGAGAAATGAAACAATTCCTGTAAGGTTTAATGTGATGTTGTGGCCGCAGCGCAGCGGGGCAAAATGTATCACACATCTTTACTTTATTCAATGGCATTAAGCCGCCCAGCTTTTTCCTCTGCCTCTCTCTCCTCCCCCCCCCCCCCGCCTCTCTCTCTCCTTCTCTTTATGGGCACAGCCGGGCGGGGACACGCGTGTCCCTCCGGAGTCGTTCGTCGCGGCAGGGGAATCCTGCCGTTCTTGCAGAGCGGGTGCTGGCAGAAGCAATGTCTGCAGCCTCCCCGCTCTGCTCTCCTGCCGCGACGAACGACTCTCCTGGACACGCGTGTCCCCCGCCCGGCTGTGCCCATAAGAGAAGGGGAGAGAGAGGCGGGGGGGGGAGGAGAGAGAGGCAGAGGAAAAAGCCGGGCGGCTTAATGCCATTGAATAAAGTAAAGATGTGTGATACATTTTGCCCTGCTGCGCTGCGGTCACAACATCACATTAAACCTTACAGGAATTGTTTCATTTCTCACATTGGCCGCAGCGCAGCGGCCAGTTCGCGCATTGGCTGGCCAGAACCCGAAGTGGCCGGCCACTTCTAGTTCTGGCCAAACTTCGGGTTCTGGCCGTAACATATATAAGAGATTCCTGTGTACACATCATATATACAGTCACAATCAGATATGTATATCTGACCTTAAAAATACGGGGACTGCTTTATTGAAGCAGCACAAGTAACTAATTTTGATTGGTTTGTTTCATTTTTGTGGACTAAGCACAGCTATTACTGTATATATACTGTATATATACATTATTTTTAATGACTACTATCTGAGAAATAGAACATTTTATCATATTTTCTATTTTAATTACAGTTACAAATTCATTAGGAGTCGGAGTCGGTGCATTTTTTTCCCGACTCCGACTCCAGGCACCCAAAATTGCCCGACTCCACGACTCCGACTCCACAGCCCTGCTTTTTCCTCTCACCTTTTTCTTTCTTTCCCCTCTCTTATTCCTGTCATACTTTTGTTGTGAATTAAGGAGGGCATTGTTTTTAGGACCCATTTGGTAGGCAACTCCAGCTACTATAGGTTTCCTGGTGTATGATCCCTTTGAGCCCAGGGAAGCCATGATAACGGTAATAAATGAACTACCCGTTGTGCTGGACTTACCGTTCCTGTAAAAAGTTGACTGTAACCAGGTTATTTCTTCCCTCCTTTAAGAACTATCTATGCACTTATATATATGTCTGCGGAGCCATACTGGTTGATGGCTCTTCATGTATGCCTACATTTACGTAATCACTTGATTGCATAAGTCTGTTCATATATTCTTTATATGTCCTTGGATATGATACTTGTGACACTTCTGTTAAATGTTCATGTATTTTCTCTTTTCTTTGAAAATAAAAGAATCTCTAAAAAAAATTAATAAAAATATATAAATATATATTGTACTAATACCAAAAGAAATGATTAATTCCATAAGTAAGTTATATCTTGAGATGTCCATGTGGGGGCACTCTGAGCCAGAGTTTTAGTATAGCTAATCTAAGTAATCCAAATTTTCTGCATCTGTGTTTGTGATTGACTTTCGTGTATCATACTTGTTCCAGAATAAGTGCCCTGAAAGTACTTTGTGATGTTGAATCTTGAATAATCTCTGTCATGAGAGGCTAATCAAACGAGAAGTTTCCTAAACAGTGTTTACAAAGTATATTTTATTGCTCTTGGAAATGCATGACATGAGTACACAGTGCTCATCTGTTACACTGTTTTATTACATGCATGTGATCTGTAGTTACAGAAACAAAGTTAAAAGTTACCTATGCAGCTAGCGAATTTGGCAGTCGATTGACCAATGACAGAGTTCTCTCTTATTGAATCCGATGTGACGTCAACACGTGCACCACATGCTATATGCCGGTAGTCACATGGGGCCTGAATACTGAAGTATGATGATGGCAGCAGCGTGGATGGCATGACAGCAAAAGTATACCTGCACAGGCAATGTGGGGACATAACATTGGGGAGGCGGGGGGGGGGGGGGGCAGCAGATAGGAATTTCTGTTGCATTCCTTGTTCGCAATTCTCGCTCGCGGTTACCACCATGCACTCAACGGATGTTTTGCCTAGTCGAGTAATCTATGGGCACCTTAATGGTCTCTAGCAGGTGCTTTTCGCTATGAGTAAATGTATACTCTCTAAAATGTTATAGATCTTTCCATATCCCTAGACGCACACTCATTCTGGCCGGGTCAACGTTATTCAAAAACGCTGTTAGATTTGCCTGACTCGCATTGTAAGAAATCATCCAGGGGTGGTGCTAGCTACATCAGCACCCTATATTGTAGTTGGTATAGTGTCTGCTGGCTGGAAGGACCTCCCGTAGCCCGGCAATCCAGCGCGGCGACCCCCTTCCGCACCTGCCCCACGAACAGCGGCAAGGTAAATATTTCCTGTGCAGATGGAACTAGCGGCTCTTTGTTCGGGTTGAGGTGGAAATAGCTGAACCCGGTTAGATCCGCTGTACTGCGCAGGCACGAGTCCTATGATGTGTCCCACAATGCATCACTGCTGAATATGCAAATCATCTTTGTTGTACCTAAAAGCCAACACACCCCTCCAGATCTGCGGAATGCAATGATGTAGCAGCTTGTTAATTGTACAGAGCCACAATTATCCCACAGACTCCCGCAGAATCGCATATGCGGTTTCCATAGCACATAGTGGAAAACCAATATGCGATTCTGCCCTCAGTCTGCCCTCAGACTGTTTGGTCCTCGTCCGTGCATGGCATGCATCACTAGTGCTAGTTAAAAAGATGACAATTCTGTGACCATTTACAGCGTAAAACCAGCCTCCCTCTAACTTAATGAAGGAGAGGTGTGGTGAAGCTTTCCTTTATTGCACAGGATCTGATGCTGTTTGGATCTAATTAAGATGTGTATTGTATACTGCCTGAACTCCGAACAGGAATTTCCCTGATGCAGATCTCCGTTACCCCACAAGATGTCATTAGTGGGCAGAAAATCTAAGCTTCAAACAGGCAGCTGATTAATCAACATTTAGTGACTTCACTTATATGTGCAAGTTGCCACTTTCACATCCTGGGTTATGGACATTTGTATGTTAGGCAAGTTCTCAATGTATCTATCCTCTTTTCTAAATGCCTATTTGTGTCTTGTGTTAATAATGTCATTTCTGTGCAGCCGACCCAAATGTGTGGATGAAGTTGCTTTTCAAGAGGAAGTGGTAGCCGTACTTAAAAAGTCACTGCAAGGAGCAGATGTAAGTAAAGTAAAAGTAGTAGTATTTGAACTGTGCTTATAGGGACTCTATTCTTGTTTACAGTCAATTTCTTGTGAAGTCCCAGTTCCCTCTCACAGATCTTTGCTAGCAAAAGTAAATAGGGTGCTCTATTACTCACACAATCTTTATATATGTTGTTGCCAGCCTTGATAAACTGCCTTTAGAGTGATCATGTGACCTGAATCAAGCATTGAGCTGGCAGCAGAGTGGAAAATCCCAGCTAGAGAGCAGTTATCACATCTGACTCCCTGTGCTGCTGAAAGATTAAGGCCTTGTTCACATTATCAAACGTAGATGGCTGTGCGATCAGAACGCAACGCGTACGATTGCACGCCATCTGCGTTTGCATGCGTTGCGTGGCTGATTCCCATTCACTGCAGTGAATGGGACAGCCAATGCGTATGGGCAAAAAATGCGTGCAGCATCTATTCTGGTCCGCCACGCATGCAGTGTTAACATCAGACAGTGCAGTCTATGCACTTCTGATATCGTGCCTGCCTCCCGCACGAGTTGCCAAAATACGGATGGCAACGCATGTAATGTGAACGAGGCCTTAGCCCACAGTGAGCACTCAACGGGTCAGGAGCCAATGAAATCTGCTCCTTACCGGCTCAGAGTTCTGCTGTCATAGTGACAACAGGGCGAGTGGGCTGCAGCGACGGGAGAGCAGCAGGAGCGTACGGTGCGGAGATTAAAATCTACACCTTCGTAGGGATAACAGGTCTTAAAGTAAGCGTAGATTTCAATAAGCATGGTCCAGAAGCGGTTAACATAATGGCTTGTAACTGAAATCGTTGGAAACCCTTAGGAAGAAACCTGGAGGATTTGAAACCTAAGGCTGTTTCCAGAAGGCTATTTCGCATGCATTTTTCCACATAAAAATGTTTCATTGTTATGCAGATTTTTGCATGCATCTGGTGTAATTGACAAACCTTACCTGTGAAACGAATGCGTGGTGCAGACAGTCAGTTGCAATCCCCCAAAATTGGACAGTTTGCTGCAGACTACAAAAAACGCATTCCGTGACAACTACTCCATTGAAATCACATTGCTTTCAGTACTAATGTGACTTTTCGCGATGCAAATTTGCACTCAGTGGAAATGGCCCCTAAAGCGCCACGTAGCGCCAAAGCTTGCCAGCAGCTATAGCAGTAATGCTATAGTCTGTGCCCCTGAGTTGCATCGACTCTGAGGGGGGAATAATATTTAACAACCACGCACCCCTTCGTATTAACACACACACAAACACCCCCTTAATATTTGTGTGGCAGCAGGGTAAACGATCACTCGGCTCGCCCAGTTCCAAATAGCCATGTACGCCTCACTAGTGCTATGTAATCTAGAATAAAATCTGTTCTATGTGAAAGCATTGCATCAAACAATAGGACTTCCATTTTATATTTCTTCTGTTTTTTTTTTTTTTTTTTTCTTTTATCTGCCTAAAGAGAACCTGAGGTGGGATTTACTTATGCTAGTGGGGCACAGAGGCTGGTTATGCACACTAACACCAGCTTCTGTTGTCCCATGGTGTGCCTCCAAGACCCCCCTGCGCGCCGCTATACCCCCCGCAGTGCTGGCGACACGCAGCGTGTCGCCAGCACAATGTTTACCTCTCGTCTGTCTGTTAGCGCCGCTCCCCCGCCTCCTCCGTATCGCCGCTACCCGCCTGCGTCACTTCCCTCCAATCAGCGGGAGGGAAGTGACGCGGGCGGGTAGCGCCGATACGGAGGAGGCAGGGGAGCGGCGCTAACAGACAGGTGAGAGGTAAACATTGTGCTGGCGACATGCTGCGTGTCGCCAGCACTGCGGGGGGTATAGCGGCGCGCAGGGGGGTCTTGGAGGCACACCATGGGGCAACAGAGACTGGTGTTAGTGTGCATAACCAGCCTCTGTGCCCCACTAGCATAAGTAAATCCCACCTCAGGTTCTCTTAAGCTATTACATATTCCTACGTGAAAAGATTTTACTAGCAGCATTTGAAAATTGTTTTTGTAATTTTTGTAGCAGCTACTTTTAAATGGTGCTTATTTTATCACTGAATATGAATAGCTGATTTTTTTGTTTGTTTGTTTTAGTTTTTTTTTCCTGTGGTGGAGCCTTTGTTTTTGTATTTTTGTATCCCTTTCTATTCTGTGCTATTCATTTTGAGGTTTGTGCCAGCTTAAAATATTTATAGTGCTTGTTAATTTGTACATTTAAAATAATGTAAATGTTGATCCTTTCACTACTAAACCGTTTTTTGCCATTTTAAGTGTGTTAGCCATCAGTGCATGGAGTTGAATTCGCTGGCTGTGCTCAATGCCTTCTATAAATACAGTAGGTATGTTATCCAAGACATTTGAGCAAGCTTACTAGGCCAGTGTGTAAATGCCAGTAGTAATTTTAGGCTTCAGATTAATTTACAGAGTACAGGATTTAACTTTGCAGTTGTGCTTATTAAAATGCGATAGTAGAATCTTTTAACCCTTGCATCACTGTTTGGAACGGTGTCAACGATTGCTATGTACGTTGGCTAAGTCTATCAGTATTCCTATTAGTATCAGCTCAACTGATCTGTACAAGATTCAACAGCTCATACATCTAAAATATACAATTCAGATAGAAGAAGAATCGCTTTATAGTAAAGTCCAAGGGACCAGATAAAGTAGTTTACTATATCAGAAATTGTCATACTCAAGCATATGAAGTATACTATAGTACTTTATCTTAATTCGGTCAATAAGTGGGAGGCCTTTTTTTCCTTTAGGCTTTGTTCACATCTAAAATTGAAATCGCAAACGTCCGCGATTTTCGATTTTTGTAGGCGATTTTTATTTTATTTTTTTATTTATTTCCCCCCCCCCCCTACCGGTGCTGGAGTGGGTGCTGCGGTTTTTATAAAGTGCTTTTATAAGTGCTTTGCGCTTTTGCAGAGCAATTTGTTTTTTTACTTCCTGGCGTCAGTCAGGAAGTGAACTCTTTGAACCGGAAAAGAATAAATGCAATGTATTTATTCTTAAAAGCGTCTGGGAAATCCGTATGCTTTTCAAGTGTTTTGTGATTTCCCTATACCTTCCATTGAGGCAAAACGCCTAAAAAATGGTACATGCAGCGCTTTGCTGCACGGATTGGAAACGAACCGCTCAGATGTGCACACTCTCTCATAGTGAATAATTGCACAAGCGGTTTTAAGGCGATTTTCAAAATCGCCTGCGCTTGAAAAAAAAACGCAAAACACCCTAGATGTGAACAAGCCCTTAAAGAGACACTGAAGCGAAAAAAAAAATATGATATTATGATTTGTATGTGTAGTACAGCTAAGAAATAAAACATTAAGATCAGATATCGTTCGCGTGATAAGACTGGTTTCCAGCGATCCGCCCCAGTCTTATCACGCGAACGATAGTCCGTACACACGTCTGATTCCGCGTGCGAACGACTGAACGACGGGACGTTCAAACGACCCGTCCAGAAAAATCCGACGTGTGTATGGGCCTTAACTGTTTCCAGTACAGGAAGAGTTAAGAAACTCCAGTTGTTATCTCTATGCAAAAAAGCAATTAAGCTCTGCGACTTTCAAAGTCGTGGAAAGGGCTGTTATCTGACTTTTATTATCTCAACGTTATTGAACTATTTACTTTCTCTTCCAGAGGAGAGGTCATTAGTTCACAGACTGCTCTGAAAGAATCATTTTGAATGCTGAGTGTTGTGTAATCTGCACATATTATAGAATGATGCAATGTTAGAAAAAACACTATATACCTGATAATAAAAATATGAGAATATTTTCTTTGCTGCTAAACTTCTAGTAATTATTCATAGTACACAACCAATTCATTATATCATATTATTTTTTTTTTCGCTTCAGTGTCTCTTTAAAGGACACCCAAGGTGAAAATAAACTAATGAAATAAACAATTGTATATATTCCTTCTCCTAAAAATGAGTTTTTAAGATATTCCAGTTTTATTTTATATTTAAATCTTATTGTTTAAGTTTTTGCTGTTTTATTGTTTTTGCTCTTTGACATATTCATTGAAGTATGCCAGAGTTAAATTCGATGAACTATTGACCCTTTTTATCTCTTTCCTACTCTCAGAAGCCATTTTTTGCTAGGAAAGTGTTTTATAGTTTTAATTTCTTATCAGTGAGGGTCACTCTGTAGTCTGAGCCAGACAGGAACTGCCACTTACATACCTGATGTCTTTCAGGCAGAGAAAGGAAAAAAAAAAACACAGCATAGTTATTTGTGTGCTATGCACTATACATACACATGTCTATTAGAGCTGAACGATTTTCGGTTTTTAAACCGAAATCGTAATCAGCAGTAAGACTATCTTGAGATCGTCAACCTGGGCGGTTTTCCATGCTGCGGCTGATAACTTCTCAGCTCCCTCTCACAGCCCGCTCCATCAGAAAATCCGCGTCGCTGCAATGCCACGCTCAAGCAGCTGGGAGGAGAGCGGCGCTCCTGGTCATGTGGTACGCTGATCACGTGATGCCGCCAAGGATCCTCAGCAGCTCTCTCTCTCTCTCTGTGCGTGCGCAAGGCGCTGGGAGGAGAGAGCCGTCCGCAAGAAAAAATGTGCAGAGCGCCAACCTCCCCTTCACTCCCGAGCTGCTAATCACCCTGGGGGCCAAGGGAGTCACATGCTTGTCCAGGGTTGCAGAGTCCTGTGCTAAAGAAGGGTGTCATGTGGGGGTGGGGGGAATCATGCTGGGGGACAGGTGTGTCATGTGCTGAGGGAAAAGTGTGTTGTGCTGTGGAACAGGTGTGTCACATGGTGTGGGGGGGGGGAAGAGTCATGTAGGGGGACTGGTGTGTCATGAGTTGGGGGGGGGAGAGGTGTGCTGGGGGACAAGTGTGTCATGTGCTGGGGGAAATCATGCTGGGGTACAGGTGTGTCATGTGCTGGGGGAAAAGTGCGTTGTGCTGGGGGACAGCACAGCAATGCGGCGAGACGGATCGGCACTTTCTTGAGTAGGGGGCCGGGCCGCAAGAGAAGGTACCAGCGGCGGTGAGGAGGAGACTATCCTATCTAACTATCTATTTAGTACTGCAGCACCTATACTGACTAACATGATGCACTTAAGCTGTCTTACCTATACTGGGGCACCTAAAGCTGGCTAAACTTTACTGACGGGGGAGCAGGAAAAAATGGCGCACAGCTCCACTAGAACATAATGGCGCCGTCAATTTAATGTAAAACGCTAATTAGCTTTTTGAAATTGTAACATTGTTATAGCGCAGCGGTATAGTTCTGAACTGTGGTCATATTTTGTGCATAAAGTGCAGGTTCGAATCTAGTCAATGATCCTTTTTTCATTTATTGATACATGCGCTGCTATCTGAGAGTTAATAAAAGAGTAGTTTGAGAAAATACTTTTTACAAAGTCAAAGTTTTGTGTTTTTAATATCCCAGCTGCATAACATATGCAAAGGACGTGGTAAGGCAGAATAAAGATGAGCGCTTGCAGCCAGTAACTCCTACTTAACCTTGCATACGATATTCAGCTGGGATATCAAAAACGCAAAACGTTTACTTCATAAAAAAGTATATTTCAACTAATCTTTTACCAATGCACAAATAGCCAGCGGTATCTCGATCACTGGAAAAAAAAAAAAAAAAAAAAAAAGTAACGTGCACAGATTTGAACCTGCAAAACTTTCTTCTAAGTCCAGTGCTTTACCACTAAGCTATTGTTCCTTCTTGGAAACCTGGCTTAAAGAGACACTGAAGTGAAAAAAGATATTATGATTTGTATGTGTAGTACAGCTAAGAAATAAAACATTAAGATCAGATATATCAGTCTAATTGTTTCCAGTACAGGAAGAGTTAAGAAACTCTAGTTGTTATCTCTATGCAAAAAAGCCATTCATCTCTACGACTTTCAAAGTCGTGGAGAGGGCTGTTATCTGACTTTTATTATCTCAACTGTAAGTGAACTAATTACTTTTTCTCTGCCAGAGGAGAGGTCATTAGTTCAGACTGCTCTGAAAGAATCATTTTAAATGCTGAGTGTTGTGTAATCTGCACATATTAGAGAATGATGTAATGTTAGAAAAAACACTGTACACCTGAAAATAAAAATATGAGGATATTTTCTTTGCTGCTAATCTTCTAGTAATTATTCATAGTACACAACCAATTCACTATATCATGTATTTTTTTTCGCTTCAGTGTCTCTTTAACATTGCTTACACATCCTTTTAGAACACTATGCTGAACAGCACCATCTACTGGTTATAAATTTCACTGCAAATACCACAGGCTGCCTGAGTCTTATTAAAACGGAAAATTACGTTTTAAAGTCTAAAACGCTAAATATCGTTTTAAGAGCGTTCCGAACCGTGCGCCATTTTTTCCAGGCGCCGCTTTTGACTGTATGCACCTATACTGGGGCCACTCATACTCGGCATCGACGTACTGATCCATTGTGTATCAAAAATCGTGGATCAAATCGAAATTGCAATTTCTGAAAGAAATCGTGCAATTCAATATTAACCTAAAATCGTTCAGGCCTAATGTCTATCTCATCATGTCACATGTCACCTCTGGTATCCTTTAATGCTTTAGCAAGTGAGGGCAGACAGTATCTTAGCTAGATCAAAATGCACAGTGCTCAATATGCAGGGATTTGCATGCAATAATCACGCAACCGCTTGTGCGGGAAGCCTGTCTCACCAGTTAATGCAGGTACAGTACTTATAGTGTACTCCTCTTTACACATTGCTGTGCAGCTTGGATGATTCTGTAGTGTTGCAGCCCTGCACAAGGAAGTCACGGATTATGGGCAATTCCACTCCGTCATCAGCTTACATAGGCTGGTTCTTTTGGGGTAACCCACACAGGCCCAAAGTAGTTTGCAGATAGCGAGCAGGCTGCAGGTGGCTCATGGGTCTCCGACTGACTGACACATGTGCCTGCCCACTTTCCACTATAGTCGGATTCAGAGTACCGAAAAGGACAAAACAAGTTTACTATAACAAAGTTCTATAATATCCAAGCTTACTATACCATGCATTACTACCATATATTTATAATGGTGCTTGGCTGGGACCTGCATATTTAAGTTTACTATAACAAGATTATACTGAATACTAATTTTATATCCCGCTATTTTAAAATTATACTTTTGTTCAATTCTTCAGTTTGAATTACATGTCATGCAGTTTTATTTTGGATCTTTCAGTGTGGAGAGGAGGAGATGCACAAGGCATGATAGTACTATCCCCCTGAAAATACAGTAGTGTACTCCTTCTATTTCAGATTTGCTGATATTTGATACAGTACAGAGATTTACGGTGAGGTTTAGACTACTGGCAGCTGCTCAATGCATGACTTGTAAATGCAATATGACCAGCAATTTAACTTGTATCAGCAAACTCTGTGGTACACTCTATCATTCACTTCTGTACTTCTTAAAGTGAAGGTCTAAACTAAAAAAAAAAAAAAAACAAACTCCACTTACCTGGGGCTTCCTCCAGCCCCTGGCAGCCATCCTGTGCCCTCGCCGCAGCTACGGTGGCTCCCGGTCTTCCCCACTGCAGAAGCCGACCTCGCCAGGTCGGGTTCCGGGTTGGTTTCTTCTGCGCTCCACCGTGCGGGTCATGTGGTCCGGCCGACATCCTCAGGATTATACTGCGACTGTTGACATCGGCCGGACCACATGACCCGTGCCGTGGAGCGCACAAGAAGCCGGCCCGTAAGCTGACCTGGCGAGGTCAGCTTCTGCAGCGAAGGACACCGGGAGCCACCGGAGCTGCGGCGAGGGCACAGGATGGCTGCCAGGGGCTGGAGGAAGCCCCAGGTAAGTGGAGTTTGTGTGTTTGTTTGGTTTTTTTAGGTTGGATGTTTCCTTTAACCAATTTGTCCTCCTTGACGTAGAACCACGTCAAGGAGGACATGTGCGCTCCCGCGGCCGATCGCACGCACGCTCCCGGCTGAGTATCGTTAGCCCAGGAATCAATGAATCGGGCCATGGTGCCCGATCACTGATTCCTCTCCCCCGCAGAAAAAGCGACAGCTTCTTTTGGAAGCTTTGCTTTTTCTGTCTCCTATGTCCCTCTAGGCCAGGGGTCCCCAAACGTTTTGGGTTGAGGGCCGGGTCAACATACTTCAGATTAAAATGATTAAGAAGCCAGACAGTACAGCAGTGTCACCTGATGTGGAATTTGATTTGCTTTCTGACTTCCATGTGGATGGGTGGTGCCAGCACTGCTATTGTATATGTGGATTACCAATATTTAAAGATGTAGCTGACCGCATCTATAAGTAATACGTTTTGTGTGTGGGGAGCCGGTAAAAAAGCCTCAGGGAGCCACATTCGGCCCGGGCCTTAGTTTGAAGTCCACTGCTCTAAGCGTACATGTTACGCTTAGTGCCGTCATGTAAACAAACTCAAGGTTGCCATCTTGTGGCCAAAAAGTAAAACTACATCTAAATGTAAAAAAATAAATAAAAATACACATATCTTTACCCAAAACAAATACTATTTACATCCCACCCTCCCAAAAATACCCACATAAAATGCTTAATAAAAAAAAAAAAATTACAATAAAAAAATAAATAAAACACATAAATATTTACTTAAGGGTCTAAACTTTTTAAATATCTATGTAAAGATGAAATATTTCTTTTTTTTTTTTTTTTTTTTTTTTTTTTTAATAAGCTAGCAAATAGTGGTGGATGCAAAACGGAGAAAATGCTCTTATTTCCAAATTAAAATATTGTCGCCATACATTGTGATAGGGACATAATTTAAACCGTGAAATACCCGGGACTATTAGGCTAATACAATACGTGGGTTTTAATTATGGAGGCATGTATTATTTTAAAACTATAATGGCCGAAAACTGAGAAATGAATTTTTTCAGGTTTTTTTCGTATTCTTACTGTTAAAATGCATATACAGTAAGGTAGCTTTTAGCAAAATGTACCACCCAAAGAAAGCCTAATTGGTGGCGGAAAAAACAAGATATAGATCAGTTCATTGTGATAAGTAGTGATAAAGTCATAGGCTAATGAATGGGAGGTGACATTGCTCGGATGCATAAAGTGAAAACGACCGAGGGCTTAAGTGGTTAAAGGACATCTGTAATGAGAGGGATATGGAGGCTGCCTTATTTATTTCCCTTTAAGCAATACAAGTTGTCTGGCTATCCTGCTGATCCGCTGCCTCTAAGGGCTCGTTTCCACTCGAGCGAATCTGCATGCGTTTCCCGCATGCAGATTCGCTCAACCAATACAAGTTGATGGCGCTGTTTCCACGTGTCAGGAATTCTGTGCGGCTCGCTATGCAGAAAAAATCTGCACAGCAGAGCCGTCAGAATTCGCACGCCGCACACCTGCACGCGAATCGTCGGTAATGTAACTAAATAGGAAAAACGCAAGCTCTTTAGTCTTGCGGTTTTCCCGGCGTTTCCGCGTGCGATTTCGTGTAAAAACCTATGTCAATGCTTGCCGGCATTGACATGGTTAAAATCGTGTCGTTAAAACCGCGGGCGATTCCGTGTGAAAATCCGTATGGAAACGTCAACGAATCCGCAACCGCATGCGGATTCGTTGACACGGTTTCCGCAAGCAAATCGCGCCGCTCAAGTGGAAACGTACGCTAATACTTTTAGCCACAGACCGTGAACAAGCATGCAGCAGATCAGGTGTTTGTGACAATATTGTCAGTACTGACCAGATTAGCTTCATGCATGTTTCTGGTATTCACATTACTGCAGCCGAATAGACCAGCAGGGCTGCCAGACAACTGGCATTGTTTAAAAGGAAATAAATATGGCAGCCTCCATATCCCTCTCATTACAGATGTCCTTTAACCACTTAAGCCCTCGGTCGTTTTAAGTATTAAGTACAGTGTTAGATGAAAATTGTTTGTTCTATTATATTAATATCCTATTAATATAGAGACAAAAAATTAGTTACATTTATTGTGGGAGTAATGATGTTTGCAATATTGGTTAAAATGGTTGTACTAATTATGAGACTATTATTGGATCTACAATGCATACCTATGAAAGGGCCGCCGGGAGATTTGGGCGCAGGATAAAGCTGATATATGGCTTACCCTGCTCCTGCACAAGTCCCAGCAGCGCTTATTACGATTCCCCCTCCAGGCCGCCATGGATGGTGGAAAAAGATGAGCACCACTATAGCCGTAATTCCGATTACAGCCTATGGTGGTGCCAGCTGTGCCCAAATCTCCTGCGCTCAATCTACAATGTTTTTATAAAATTGTGAGCTCTAGGTATAATTTTTATGCAGAGGTTCCCTGCAAGCTGAACACATTTTGTATGGTTTTCCCAAGCCTAAGAAAGGCTGCTCTAGTAGCTATTGTAAACTATCCAAAAATAACTAAACTGCCATAGAAATGGACAGCTCTGCTGGTTAAAATGGCATAGTCCGTTTGAATACTGCCATAAGTCACTGACAATAAGTGAACTTGCTCTCCCACAAGACAGCACTACAAATAAATGTCTACCATGTACCATCTGTTGTGATTTGTGCAACTGGCGCTGGCCGATTTCATCAAATCTTCTAGAAATCTATGCTGCAAACCATGCCCAAACAATTTTTTTTTTCTCAAAATCAATCAAATCGGGTCACTTGCAGGCGGAAGATATTGTTAATGATTTATATAGTGCCCGCATGTTATTGGCAGCAGTTGATCTTGATTCACGCACAGTATAGGCAGCGGAGTGTAACACTCACCTGTCCGCCAGCACACTTCCTGTGTCTTCTCTCCACTGCCAGGTGCACCTTTCTGTCTCCTCCCTGGGCACCTTTGTTACGTGACAGACAGTAATGTCCAAACACTAGTGGCTTCTAGTGTTCGTGTAAGGTACATGCCACGGTGCCTCTAGTGTTTGGTCTCTAGCGTTTGCCACGTGACACAGGTGCCCCAGGAGATAAGAGGCTGGGAGTTCAGCGGTGGAGAAAAGACACAAGAAGTGCGCTGGCGACAAGTATGTATGCTCCGCTGCCTACATGCTGCACAGCCCCAGGGAAGAATAGGCATAGTTGGACAAGACCTGTGGTGTCCGAAAGGCAGATTGCAGCTCCAATAATATTCAATAGATTTCCTGCTTGAAATCCTTTGAAAATCTGTGTACAATTTGTGCAGGAATTTGATCAGATAGATCCCTCTCTTATCAGATTATGATCTAAAGGGAGTTCTGTCTGTTGGCCACATCAACCAGTGTATGGCCGGCCCCAGATCTGGATGGGTTAATTAGTCATCTTTAAGTTAGACTGTGCTTGGATTGAGCAGGGCCGGGACACTGCAAATAATGTACTGCAGCAGCCCAGTCGTTTGGTCTGAATACCAATATATTCTGTAAACTGGGAACAGATGCTTTGAAAACCTTGGCTGTTCCTGGGTGTTAAAGGGACACTATTGCTGCACAAGGTAGATGCAATCCTGATGAACCTCCATATTGTTTGTCTGGTGTGGGTTACAGCTCACTTTCATTGAACATTGCTGGGTTCTGAATCTATCCAGCTTAGCATTGTTGTGGCAAGGGCCGGTTCACACTTGCTTGTTTCAAAATGTATCTGTGCAATAAGTTTTTAAAGCAAGCAGACATATGGACGGTAAAACTTGTTGCATGCGGATGCAGAACAGGCAATACGCACCCGCCTTGCAGATTCGCTTACCGTTTCCGTTCTGCATCAGCTCAAGTGTGGACCAGCCCTAACGCATAATAAATATTTCTGTAATGGAGTACTCATTTCTGTTGTAGAGTGTTTTGCAAGCTGTAGCTAATTTGATGTGTTTGCTTACACTGGACTCATTTTTTGACAGCTCCCTAATCTCTTATTCTATGGGCCTCCTGGAACTGGAAAAACATCCACAATTTTGGCAGCAGCCAGGGAACTGTATGGGTATGTAACAATAGAAAACAAATCACAAATCTCAACTACTTGCTGAATCTCTGCTGATCCTGCAACATTCTGCACTGCATTGTTTGCTTTTTTATTTTGGACATCTGACGGCTACAGTCCTGTATAAGCAGGAAGGTTTGAATACGCTACTGGTACTACGGTGTTGTATGTTACGTACGAACGGACATGAACATTTCTTTAGCTGCTAAAGTCTGTTAAGTGTATACATCTGCTGCACAGGATGAATTTCTGATTTATACAGCTCTTCCCCAGTATGGCATGCGGTGGCCAAAGCATAACTGCTGCCAGGTCTATGTTGCGAAGATTTATATTAGGCATCTGAAATGGAAAAGTCTGCGTTGTTTTGTATTACCAGTTGAATCTCTGCCATTACGTAGTATAATGTTGGCAAAGACTAAGGCCTAATTGATTTCATGTAGTTGTTTCCTCTGATTTTCAGCTTAACCGCCATGGTTCTTAATTGCTTTTGGAGGTTGGGTTCTGTAGAACAGAATGCAGTTGCTGGAGGTATTTCAAGATGAGGGATTAGAGGCCCCAAATAGGGACAGTAGAGGCTACACTTGATAGACTAATCCCTGTCTTGGCCTCAGAACTTTAGTACCTGAGCACTTGGCTTTTAAACAGTTAAATACCCTGTCTGACAGCAGCTTGCATCATGTAAAATAAGTTATGAGGATATTAGAATGGGATTCCCCTTGGGGGTCTTCCTGTAATGTGAAGTGTCCAGTGTATTCTGTATGAGGGCTCTTGTTAATGATTTATATAGTGCCAGCATATTATTGAAAGGTTGGAAAGCTGTAACTGATCGATGTAATTTATGTATAGCTAGGTGGAAGCAGTGAAAATATAGTAACCAGCTAAATAGCCTAGCCATCATGAGTTTTCTTCAGAAAGGTTTTATACTACATTTGAATACAGCTAAAGATGGAAAGTGTGGAGCTTATTCTGGAAGTAAGCTCCTGAGGTGTGAGGAATGTAGAAAATCCTGGCTTTGGTAGTGGGAAGAGTTGATTAGTAGTAGTGTTGGAATTCGGCATAGCGACACTCGCATACCACTGTTCAGCACCGAACATGCGGACAGAGTCAGGAGTTGTTTACTGACTTGTCTGACACGCTGCGCTTCATGTTATTCCAGTGTCTTCCTTCTGACGGTTTGGAAGGAGGAAGCATTGGAATCAGGTGAAACAAACGTAACATGACTTTTTTTCCCCCTGCCTTCCACGTTTATGAACCATGTAATTTTCGGATGTTTTAATCAACATGTACAGTATTCGGATCACATTTTGATCTTCCTTCATTTACTGAAAATTTGAAGTGCTCTTTATGTGGATTTCTTAGAATATTGAACAGCTGCATTATCATAGATATGCAGTTTTTTGCTTTACTTTGTGGCTTATTTTTATTCTTTATGGTTTGACTTTGTTTCCAGGCCTGAACTGTTTCGTCAGCGGGTGCTTGAGCTAAATGCTTCTGATGAAAGAGGAATACAAGTGGTTCGGGAGAAAGTGAAGAACTTCTCCCAGCTCACCGTTGGCGGCAGCCGTTCTGAGTAAGCAGCAGATTTCTTCATTCTTCTTGTGTTGTGCTCTGCTCTCACTTACTTTTTAGGGGGTTCCCTTTGTTAGTATTCAACTCTGAGACCTGTTATAGATCATCCTGGAGTGAAGACTGTAACCCAGAAAAGGATTTTTATTTTTTTTACTTTTAACCCCGTTGTGGATAATAAGAAAAAGGCGGCCCATATACATCAAGTATAGATTTGTGTATGTGTGCATCCGGAAAGTATTCACCGCGCATCACTTTTTCCACATTTTGTTGTTACAGCCTTATTCCAAAATTGATTAAATTCATTTTTTTTTCTGCAGAATTCTACGCACAACACCTTGTAATGACTACCTGAAATAAGTTTACTTGAGGTTGTGGCAAATGTATTGGCAATAAAAAAAAAAAAAATCACATGTACGTAAATATTCACAGCCTTTGCTCAATACTTTGTCGATGCACCTTTGGCAGCAATTACTGCCTCAAGTCTTATTGAATATGATGCTACAAGCTTGGCACACCTGTCCGTGGCCAGTTTTACTCCCATTCCTCTGCATCGCAAGCTCCATCAGGTTGGATGGGAAGTGTCAGTGCAAAGCCATTTTACGATATCTCCAGAGACGTTCAAATGGATAGGTCTAGGCTCTGGCTCGGCCACTCAAGAACATCCAGAGTTGTCCTTAAGCCACTCCTTCAATATCTTGACTGCGTGCTTAGGGTCGTTGTCCCGCTGAAAGATAAGCCATCGCCCCAGTCTGAGTTCAAGACTCTGGACCAGGTTTTCATCCAGGATGTCTCTACATCGCTGCAGGCATCTTTCCCGTTATCCTGACTAGTCTCCCAGTTCCTGCCGCTAAAAAAATCTCCCAACAGCAACATGCATCACTGTAGGGATGGTATTAGTCTGGTGATGAGCGGTGCCTGGTTTCCTCCAAATATGAAGCTTGGCATTCACACCAAAGAGTTAAAAAATGTATCATCAGACCAGAGAATGTTTTTCAGGTCTGAGAGTCCTTCAGATGCCTTTTGGCAAACTCCAGACAGTTGTTGTTTTTTTTTTTACTAAGAAGTGACTTCCATATGGCCACTCTACCATACAGGCCTGATTGGTGGATTGCTGCAGAGATAGTTGTCCTTCTGGAAGCTTCTCCTCTCTCCACAGAGGAGCTCTGACAGAGTTACCATCAGGTTCTAAGATGGCTGGCCAGCTCTAGGAAGAGTCCTAGTGGTTTTGAATTTGTTCCACTTACAGATGATGGAGTCCACTGTGCTCATTGGGACCTTCAAAGCAGCAGAAATGTTTCTGTAACCACCCCCAAATTTGTGCCTCGAGACAAATCTGTCTCGGTCTACAGACAATTCCTTTGACTTCATGCTTGGTTTGTGCTCTGACATGAATTGTCAACTGTGGGACCTTACAGTATATAGACAGGTGTGTGCCTTTCCAAATCCTGTCCAATCAACTTAATTTACCACAGGTGGACTTCAGTTAAAGGAGTTATCTGCAGTGCCAGGAGCGAGCTGTGGCGAACGGCTGCGGGGAGAGCTGCGGCGAGGAACATGCTGGGAGCTTGGGGCTGGAGGAAGCCCCCAGTAAGTAGCATTTATTTTATTCAATTTCCCTGATAACTCCTTTAAAAAGAAACTCCGACCAAGAATTGAACTTTATCCCAATCGGTAGCTGATACCCCCTTTTACATGAGAAATCTATTCCTTTTCACAAACAGACCATCAGGGGGCTCTGTATGACTAATATTGTGGTGAAACCCCTCCCATAAGAAGCTCTGAGGACCGAGGTACTTCTGGCAGTTTCCTGTCTGTGAACTTTATTGCATTGTGGGAAATAGCTGTTTACAGCTGTTTCCAACTGCCAAAACAGCAAGCAGCTGCTACATCACTTGCCAGCAGTAAAAATGTCACCATATGATAAATGTCAGAATATAAATCAGGGATTTAAAGAGACACTGAAGCGAAAAAAAATATGATATAATGAATTGGTTGTGTACTATGAATAATTACTAGAAGATTAGCAGCAAAGAAAATATTCTCATATTTTTATTTTCAGGTATATAGTGTTTTTTCTAACATTGCATCATTCTCTAATATGTGCAGATTACACAACACTCAGCATTCAAAATGATTCTTTCAGAGCAGTCTGTGAACTAATGACCTCTCCTCTGGCAGAGGAAAAGTAAAAAAATTAAAGGGACTCCGAGCGCATCTAAAAAATAAAAATTGTACTCACCCGGGGCTTTTTCCAGCCCAGTGCTGGTCGGGAGGTCCCACGACGGCGTCCTGGCTCCTCTCCTACCTCCCGACCAGCACTGGGCTGGAAAAAGCCCCGGGTGAGTACAACTAACAGTTGAGATAATAAAAGTCAGAAAACAGCCCTCTCCACAACTTTGAAAGTCGTAGAGATTAATGGCTTTTTTGCATAGAGATAACAACTGGAGTTTAACTCTTCCTGTACTGGAAACAATGAGACTGATGTATCTGATCTTAATGTTTTATTTCTTAGCTGTACTACACATACAAATCATATCATAATTTTTTTTTTCGCTTCAGTGTCTCTTTAAAATATTTTACAATGGGCAAACACTGACTAAATTTATACATAATTATTGTAAAAATGAAGCACTTTTTTTATTACATTATTTTCACTGGAGTTCCTCTTTAAGCTGCAGAAACATCTCAAGGATGACCAGAGAAAAACAGGATGCCCCTGAGCTCAATTTTGGGCTTCATGACAGAGGCTGTGAATACTTGTGTACGAGCTTTCTCTTTCCCCTCCATGTTTTTATTATGGGGTGCTGTGTATAGAATTCTGAAAAAAAATGAATTGAATTCATTTTGGAATAAGGCTGTAGAGTAACACAATGTGGAAAAAGTGATGCAATGTGAATACGTCCTTGGATACGCTGTTTATAATGTATATTATTTAGGAGTGTCTGTAAAATGGTCTGCGAGGCCCCTTTTACACTTATCGAGGCATATCAAGTAGTGGTACTCACCCTGGCCTCAGCTCCTTGTGGTGTACATTAAAGTCAGTGAGACACACTGCGATGCCACTGAGGTGCTCCAGGCACTGCAGAAGGAACTCACAAGCTGCAGTGCAATACCCTGAGACCTCCCCGGTAATCACGGAAGCGCAGTGGAAGTCGCGTGGTATTTTTTTTTTTTTTACTTTGGTTGCACCATACCTGGGACACGCAGTGTGACTTTTCCAGCTGAAGTGCAATTGTTCCAAATTGCACCGCAACCGCAGCAATGTAAAAGGAGCCTCACTGTCTTTCTGCCTGTGCACACATCTCTCATTGAGAGCTGTAAGCAGGCAAACCATTATACAGTCTGTATTTGCTGTAGTAGTAGTAGTTTACTACTGACACTGTTCTTCCCTCCCCCCAATTAGAGTTTAAGCACGTGCAGAGAAGGAACTGTAGCTGTATTTCAGTTTTTCCAGCAGTTTAAAACCTGTCATTACTACTGCTAGTGTACTTGTGTATCACTGACGTTGTTAAAGGGAACCCGAGGTCAGTTATATGGTGGTTGCCATAGTTATTTCCTTTTAATCAATACCAGTTCCCTGCAGTCCTGCTGCTCTCTTTGGCTACAGTAGTGTCTGAATCACACACTTGAAACAAGCATGCAGCGAATCCAGTCAGACTTGAATCAGAAAACCTGATCTGCATCTGTTCAGGGTCTGTTTAAAAAAGTGGACCTGAACTCAGAACGTCCTTTCTGCTTTAAAAGATACCCAATAGCATAATAACCTTTAAACAAAAATAATTTGTTAGAGCTGATACAAATCCTACAATCGATCTGCCCTGTTTCTACTTCCTGGTTCATGGAAGCAGACCTGTTGTTAACATCCTGTGCTTTCTAATGAGCTTATGTGCCATCTCTGCCATGGCAGTCATGTGACACGGGGAGAGGTCAAATTACAGCTTGTGATTAGACCCAAATGAGGGGAAATTATACAGGCTAAACTCTCTAAATGCATACAGGGTACATTTCACTATGTTTTCCTTCTGTCCTGTGCAAGAGTCCAGGTCCACTTTAAAGGCAGAGGATCAGTAGAACAGCCAGACAGCTTGCATTGTTTAAAAGGAAATCAATGTCAGCCTCCATATCCCTCTCACCTCGGGTTCTCTTCAAAGTCAATCTATGACCAAATGTGTATGGAGTGAGACCTACTAAGCTGCTTTTATTGAACAATTGGTGTTTACTCCAATTCCCCAACATCAATCCGCATATTCAGAAAGGCCTGGTGCACACCAAAACCCGCTAGCAGATCCGCAAAATGTTAGCAGATTTTGAAACGCTTTTTCTTATTTTTCTGTAGCGTTTCAGCTAGCGTTTTGCGGTATTGTGTAGCGGTTTTGGTGTAGTAGTTTTCATATATTGTTACAGTAAAGCTGTTACTGAACAGCTACTGTAACAAAAACGCCGGCAAAACCGCTCTGAACAGGCGTTTTTCAGAGCGGTTTGCGTTTTTCCTATACTTAACATTGAGGCAGAAACGCATCCGCAATCCAAAAAATGCCTCACCCCGGGTGTATGCGTTTCTGCAAAACGCCTCCCGCTCTGGTGTGCACCAGCCCATTGAGATACATTGACCAAGCGGATCCGCATCCGCAAGCGGCTGCAGAAACGCTGAAAAAGCTGCTCGGTGTGCACCAGCCCAAAGAGAGGAGTAGACACAAATAACATGAGTGAGATTCCTTTCAGAACAAGACTGTAGTATTGCATTGTAAATCAGGTTCACTTTAGAAAGGACAGGTTGCACAAAGCATTGTGCTTGGGTTTTTGCTGTCATAAAACCTTCCAAAGTGTTTGGAAGCTTCTACAGCAATGACTTTTGCCTGTTCCCCTCCGCCACACCACTTATAAAAGCACACTCACCAGGTCTTATGATCATACGGATATGACCCCCCCCAGCATGTTAAATCCATAAAAATCTAAAATGTAAATCTTTTCAACTTCCCTGGCTTGCTATAGTTGGCTGTACCTGACTGGTTTCGTACACCTGATTTTCTCAAGGATACTATTGTATGCCTTATTTACTAAAATTCTGCAGTCTGTCTAATAAACGTTAGTCCATACTCAGAAGCTGATTGTACTAATGTATTTTTGAATACTGTATAGGAATTAGTGGTTACTCTTATCCAACTATGATCATCTACATGTATTGAAGCACTGGTACAAATAGCCACCTCTCTGTCTTTCGCTCAGTCACTTTCCTTATTTCTGTGTTTGGTGACAAATTTGACTTTGTGGTATTTTTTTTATGTTTGTTTTTTTGTAGTGGAAAACCTTGCCCCCCATTTAAAATAGTTATTCTAGATGAAGCAGACTCTATGACATCGGCAGCACAGGCTGCATTGCGACGCACCATGGAAAAAGAGTCTAAAACGACACGATTCTGCCTAATTTGCAATTATGTTAGCCGGTAAGTACATGTGTACCGTATGTATGTGTTTCAGTGAAAGGACAGTGATACAGGTTTATCTAAAAAGGGTGCCGGGGAAAGCCACTAGAGTATCGGTAAAATTACTGATATTCTACTATTGGGAAAAAGATATAGTAGTAAAATATCAGTAAATATTACTGATATTCTATCGCTAAATTTAACCTTATTTTCACTTAACCCATTCGCGTTCCGTCGTTTTCACTTGAGAAATGTTCACCTCCTATTCATTAGCCTATAACTTTATCACTACTTATCACAATGAACTGATCTATATCTTGTTTTTTCCGCCACCAATTAGGCTTTCTTTGGGGGGTACATTTTGCTAAGAGCCACTTTACTGTAAATGTATTTTAACAGGAAGAATAAGAAAAAAAGGAAAAAATTCATTATTTCTCAGTTTTCAGCCATTCTAGTTTTAAAATAATACATGCCTCCATAATTAAAACTCTCGTATTGTATTTGCCCATATGTCCCGGTTATTACACCGTTAAAGAGACTCTGTAACAAAAATTGCATCCTGTTTTTTATCATCCTACAAGTTCCAAAAGCTATTCTAATGTGTTCTGGCTTACTGCAGCACTTTGTACTATCACAGTCTCTGTAATAAATCTATGTATCTTTCCCCTGTCAGACTTGTCGGCCTGTGTCTGGAAGGCTGCCAAGTTCTTCAGTGTTGTGGTTCTGCTATGAACTCCCCCTTCCAGGCCCCTCTATGAACACTGCCTGTGTGTTATTTAGATTAGAGCAGCTTCTCTCTTCTCTCTTATCTTTTACAAGCTGGATAAATCGTCCTCTGAGCTGGCTGGGCTTTCACATACTGAAGAATTACAGACAAGGGCAAAGCTATTTGCAGGAAGAAACGAGCAGCCTGAAACTTCAGTGCATGAGAGATGCAGGGGGAAAGAAACACACAAATGATCTCTTGAGATTCAAAAGGAAGGCTGTATACAGCCTGCTTGTGTATGGATGTATTTTCTATGTGTGGACATACTGTACAACAACCTACTTCCTGTTTTGGTGGCCATTTTGTTTGTTTATAAACAAACTTTTTTTCCAGTAACACTCCAGGACAGGTACACATTGAGACTTGGCTCCTCCCAGGAACAGGAAATATCCGTCAGCCTCTCTATAAATCAAAGATGGACCAAGGGTCAGGCAGTATTGGATATTTCCTGGTCCAGGAACCAGGTCTCTCTATGTGCTCGCTGTCCCGGAGAGCCTGGGTGGCTAGGGAAGGTGTTGGCACTGAGCGGGCCTTGTCGGAATACAAGAAGGTCCGTTCCCCTGTGGAGTACCTGTGGGTGGCTGCTTGATGGTCCTGTCTCCCAGTGGATTTGTCCCTGCTGGTCGGCCTGTTTTTGGGAAAGGTTTCGCTGCAGGAGGGGCTGCCCCGAAGACTCACCGCGCGGAGGCAACGGCTGGGTTGTGAGCGTCCGGAGGACGCGCATAGCGGAGGCAGAGTGCAAAAATCCTCCGGCCGCGACCTCGGAAACTACTTCCGGGTCGCGTGACGTCACTTCCCTTTCGCCGGGTGAAGAGGGGTGGCCGTCCGGAGTCTCGGCAAACAGCGTCTTGCACCTCGTGGAAGATGTCGGAAGCAGAGCAGGAGCCAGGACGGGTAAGACTGCTCAGCTGAGACCCGGGCAGCGGTGGTGACTCCTGTGGGAGCGGATAACCGTGCGCAGCATTGTTGGTTGATGTTTGCTGCATGTGGCCTAGTTTGGAAAAGTTGTTTGGGGCACGTTATTGTTTAAACTTTTCTTTCTAAACACGCAGTTGATACTGTGCAGGCTGGGATAATCTTTACAATGGCAAATGTTGTTACAAGCTCCTATTTAAAGGCATATTATCCATAGTAACATATGACTGCAAAGGATAAATGATTTACTATAAGTAGATTTATGATGATTATATAGCAGTGTTTTTTTCTATATGAGTCAAAATCATAAATGTTAATATCTTTAGACCTGATATCAGGTTAAAAAGTCAATCGAGTGTTATGTTTTTTTTGTTGTTTCAGGGCACTTCTACAAATGTACCTGACCCTGTAAAAACCACTAAACGGTGCCCTGTGTGTAATAAGGTCAATCCTGCATCAACAAAATTACTATGCAAGGATTGCACCTATAAAGTAATGAAACAAGAATCCGCTTCTCAAAGAGATATACAAGCTTTGAGGCAGGATTTAAAAGACACTTTGAAGGAATTTAAAGCATCTGCATTAGCTTCCAAACCAGATACACCTGCGGAAGGGCAAACTGATCAGGCTACACAGCCTAGCTTATCAGAACCCATTACGCATAAAAAAGCTACTAGCAAGACTAATAAAGCAATTATTGTATCAGATGAAGATGAAATGAGCGACGATGATGTTTCTGCGAGTTCAATTGAAGCGCAGGAGACAGAAAATAAACCTTCCAAGTTCAAATTTCCAGCAGCAGAGACGAAGATTTAAATTTAAATAAAACAGTTACCGAGCCATCTTCAATGCATGATAAATTATATGAGGGTATGGAAAATCAGCAAGATCTGTTTTTTCCAGTACATCAATCAACAAAAAATGTAATATCAAATCAGTGGAAAAATCCAGACAAAAAAACTATTTATGTCAAGAGGTTTTAAAAGACGGTTTCCGTTTGCAGAAGATGATAGTAAAATGTGGGATAAAAGCCCTAAATTAGATTCAGCTTTTTCACAAGTTAATAAAGACGATGAATTGGCCTTCGAAGACTTAGGTCACTTAAAAGATCAATCAGATAAAAGAATTGAATATGCACTTAAAAGGTTGTGGCCTGCTGTTTGTGCCAACTTCAGGCCTTCAGCCGCAACAACTTGTGTGGCAAGAATGCTGGCACTATGGATGCAGCAATTGGAAGATAGCATTAGTAAAGGTGTACCAAAAGATCAACTCATTAATTCGATGACTGTAATGCATAAAGCAGTAGCCTATATAATTGACGCAGCGTCAGAATCAATAAGATTAACTGCTAAAGCAGCTGGAATATCTAATGTTGCCAGGAGAAACCTATGGATCAAAACATGGCATGGGAGTATGGCTTCGAAAAACAGAGTTTGTTCCATACCTGTGGTGGGAGACACTCTCTTCGGGCCGGAATTGGATGAAGTTCTGGAAAGAACCGCTAATAAGAAAAAGTCATTTCCCAAAAAGACAGTTTAAAACAGGGAAAAGGTTTTTTCGTCAGAATAGACAGTCCGAAAAAACGGAAAACCAAAATAAGAGGAGAGCTTGGTCCTTCAATAAAGACCAGAAAAGACCGGGACCAAGTTTTAAAGGGAACCTTAACTGAAAGTGATATGGATGTTTCCTGTTAAACAATACCAGTTGCCTGGCAGTCCAGCTGATCTCTGTGGCTGCAATAGTGGCTGAATCACACCCTGAAACAAGCATGCAGCTAATCCAGTCTGACTTCAGTCAGAGCACCTGATCTGCATGCTTGTTCAGGGACTGTGGCTAAAAGTATTAGAGACACAGGATCAGCAGGAGAGTCAGGCAACTAGTATTGTTTTAAAAGGAAAAATCCATATCCTTCTCAGTTTAGGTTCCCTTTAAAACACCAGCCACACAAAGTAAACAATGACAGACTAAAAGTGGGAGGAAGGTTGGGCTATTTCCTTCCACATTGGAAACAAATAACAAAGAGCCCGTTTATTATAGACTTAATAAAGAGAGGTTATCACATCGCCTTCAACACAAAACCTCTGAAAAAATTTGTAGTGACCAAAAAATTGTTGCCTCAACATCAGGAAGCATTAAAAGATATCATCACAGATATGCTAGAGAGGCAGGTGGTATCAGCAGTACCAGTGATTCAAAGAGGCGAAGGCTTCTACTCAAAAGTATTCCTAGTTCAAAAACCGTCCGGAAAATACAGAATAATTTTAAATCTAAAACCAATCAATCCATACATAAGATACGAGAAATTCCGTATGGAGTCAATTTATTCTATAAAAAACCTGCTGATACCACATGGCTTTATGGCAAGTATAGATCTGCAAGACGCATATTGGCACATACCAATAGAACTAAGCTCACAAAAGTTCCTAAGGTTCGCAGTACAAATGGAAAGAGAAGTTCAGCATTTTCAGTTTCGCTGCCTCCCGTTTGGCATAACATCTGCCCCAAGAATCTTCACCAAAGTTATGGGAGAGTTAATTGCAGCAATTCACAAAAAAGGGATCATTGTAATTCCGTATTTAGACGACCTACTAATCTTAGCAAGAACATTAGAAGAACTAGAGGTACACAAACAGACTTTACTTTGTCAACTACAAGATGCAGGCTGGATTGTGAGCAAAGAAAAGTCACAGCTTACCCCAACACAGAGAATCCTGTTCCTGGGGTTTATAGTAGACTTGGTGCAGCAGAAAATATTTCTTCCACAGGAGAAAGTACAAAAAATTCTATCCGAAGTGGAGAAATTATGTGCATGCCAGTCAGTGACAATCAGACAGATCATGCAGCTCCTGGGCTTGTTGTCTTCGGTTGCACCAGCAATCCAGTGGGCATTAAAGCATACCAGAATACTACAGTCGAGGATGCTGGACAGATGGGACAGACATCAAAAATCGTTAGACAGCGAAATGATAGTAGACTCCCAAACCAAAACCAGTCTGGAATGGTGGCAGATGGTACAACATCTCACACAAGGCAGACTATGGTCACTACCGATACAAAAGATCCTAATGACGGACGCGAGTCTGTCAGGATGGGGGGCGCACGTGGAAACCTTTCAGGTTCAGGGTGTATGGAGTCAATCTATGACAGAGCATTCATCGAACTTCAGAGAACTGATGGCTGTAAAAATGGCAATAATCAGTACGATACACCTTATAAGAGTATGTCACGTTCAGATTCAGTCGGACAATGCGACTGTTGTTTCATATCTGAATCGCCAAGGAGGCACCAGATCCAAGAGACTGTTATTCTTAACTCTGGAGATACTGGATATAGCAGAACACGAGTTACTATTCTTGACAGCAGTTCACTTGAAAGGGGAATTAAATGTTCTGGCGGATCAATTAAGCAGGGTACAGATTACAAATACAGAATGGTCTCTGAACCCAAACTTATTCCAGATAATAGTAAGCAAATGGGGAGAACCACAGGTGGACTTGTTTGCCAACAGGTTCAACAGAAAGTGCAAACAGTTTTATTCCCTCAATGTGATGGACAAACCATTAGCAATAGATGCCCTGGCTCAAGACTGGAATCAGAACATACTTTATGCTTTCCCGCCGTTGAATTTGATTGCTCTGGTACTTCAAAAGTTGAAGTCACAGTGCCATTTGATACTGATTGGCCCGAACTGGCCCAAGAGGGCTTGGTATCCACTCCTTCTTTCCTTGTTAGTGAACAAACCGTGGGAAATACCGGTATCAGAAAATATGATACAGGTACAAGACCAGGCTGTAACAAATTTAGAAAAATGGAGACTTACAGCGTGGTTTCTGAAAGGACAGTCCTTGAAAGTAAGGGATTGTCTGTAAGAGTAGTGAATACTCTGTTGAACAGTAGGAAAGAAAACACTCGTTTAATATACCAGAAGTACTGGAAAACTTTTAATTTATGGTTAGAAAACTCAAACTTCCAATCAACAGAAATGGCGACAATTTTAAGAATTTCTGCAAGAGGGAATAGAGAAAGGACTGGCCTTAAGCACAATTAAGGTCCAGATATCGGCATTATCAGTTTACTTAGATAAAAAATTAGCATTAGATCCTCTAATAATCGATAGAAAGAAATAGACCAGTTATGATCAAACAATTTCCGAAATGGGATCTGTCTTTAGTCCTGCAGGCATTAACAGCTAAAGAGTTTGATGAGGATTCTCTGAGGATGTGTACTCTAAAAACAGTATTTCTAGTGGCGATCACGTCAGCTAGAAGAATTAGTGAACTCCACGCTTTATCATGTAAAGAACCATACTGTTCTTTGACGATCGAGTAGTTCTCCGAACAAGTCCGGAATTCTTACCTAAGGTTGGAGACATGTTCCACAGAACTCAAGAGATAATATTACCATCTTTCTGCACAGATCCAAAAACGGAAAAAGAAAGTAGACAACATAAATTAGATGTTAGAGAAAATCTTATGACCTACTTAGATAAAGTTAAAGAGTTCAGGAAATCGGAAGCGTTATTCATCAACTATGCAAGCAATTCCAAAGGATTGAAAGCATCTACAAAGACCATTGCTAAATGGATAAAGGATTGCATCATACAGCATTATGGGTAAGGAACCTCCAGAAAACGTGAAGGCCCATTCCACCAGGGCAGCCGCAACTACGTGGGCTTACAGGGCAGGTACGTCACCGTTGAACATTTGCAAGGCGGCAACCTGGAAGAACCTGGGGACCTTCATGAGGCACTATCGGTTGGACCGAATAACGGAAACCGATCAAGATTTCGGAAGAACTGTCTTAAAGGCAGTTAGCCCACCCTGAGGTTAGTGAGTGATTTCTTGCTTATCATCTCAATGTGTACCTGTCCTGGAGTGTTACTGGAAAAACCAGGAGTTAGCTCACCTGGTAACGACCTTTTAAGTAACACTCCAGGACAGGTGGGGGTACCCATCCCCATATATATCTCAAATATTGCATGATATACATGTTATGTGTATGTAAATGTAATATAGTAGGGTTATGTCTAGTATATTGTTCCTGTTCCTTTATATTATACTGCCTGACCCTTGGTCCATCTTTGATTTATAGAGAGGCTGACGGATATTTCCTGTTCCTGGGAGGAGCCAAGTCTCAATGTGTACCTGTCCTGGAGTGTTACTTAAAAGGTCGTTACCAGGTGAGCTAACTCCTGGTTTTAAAACTGTTTTTAACCACTTTTAATGCGGCGGGGAGCGGCGAAATTGTGACAGAGGGTAATAGATGTCCCCTAACGCACTGGTATGTTTACTTTTGTGCGATTTTAACAATACGGATTTTCTTTAAAATTATGTCCCTATCACAATGTATGGCGACAATATTTTATTTGGAAATAAAAGTGAATTTTTTCCGTTTTGCATCTATCACTATTTACAAGTTTAAAATAAAAAAAATATAGAAGTATTTCATCTGTACATTGATATTTAAAAAGTTTAGACCCTTATGTAAATATTTAGATGTTTTTTTTTTTTTATTGTAATGTTGTTGTTTTTTTTTTTATATTAAACGTTTTATTTGGGTAGTTTTGGGAGGGTGGGATGTAAACATGTGATTCATAATGTAAATGTGTGTTTGAATTTAATTTTTTTTTACTTTTAGTTGTAGTTTTACTTTTTGGCCACAAGATGGCGGCCATGAGTTTGTTTACATGACGTCACTCTAAGCGTAACACGCGCTTAGAGCGACGTATGGGGTACGTTTCAGCCAGAAAAAGCGAAGCTTCCGAGAGAAGCTGTAGCTTTTTAAGCGGGGGAGAGGAATCAGTGATCGGGCACCATAGCCCAATACACTGATTGCCTGGCTAAAGAAACGCGGGCCGGGAGAGCGCGTGCACGCGCGCGATCGGCCGCAGGATTCCTGGACGTAGTTTCTACGTCCAGGAACCAAAATGGGTTAAACCATCCCACGAAGAAATAGTATGTGTGCATAGATCAATCTCAAGCATCGTATATGATGTGTAATGTCCGTAAAAAGTGTCTGATCTGTTAAGAACGTTGGCCAGCTTTTCTGAATACTGTACACCACTTTCCTGACTTCCTTTTTTTCTTGACTGGTATTTTTGCTAACCCTAAAATATTTTTCCTCTAGAATTATTGAGCCTCTCACATCTCGATGCTCCAAATTTCGATTCAAACCACTTGCTGATAAGATACAAACTCAAAGAATTTTAGATATCTGCCAAAAAGAGGGTGTGAATATTACAAATGAGGTAAGCATCATTTACTGCACGTTTCTCATAGGGTTCATATAAAGTAAGTGGGTTTTAAATGATTTTGGTGAGAATGTTGGTCATGGGTATATTGTTGATCTCCTCAGTAAACATGTTGGATCTGTTGATATCCTCGCTTAGCATACTGGGTCTCTTGAGTGTTCTCCCCAGGCTCTTTTAGCCGGGTGCTCCACCCGGCTAGTTTTAAAGAGCACCCGGCTGTCATCGGCTCACCACCTCCTATGCTATAAGCAGAGTTGCGAAAAACATAAAGATAAAGAGACCGGGCACTGTCCTGTTGTTGCAAATTATTTACTGCTTGCAGCCAGATGACATGCGGTATTGAATGCAATCAAAACATCAAACCTGTCAGGTGTCTTGCATCATAATTTCATGGATACATCCAGTGAGGCTTGCGGAGGGGGGGGGGGGGGGGGTTAACCAGGGGGTGATGGATGTGCACAACAGCCGTTTCGCGCTCTGTAGCGCTTGCTCACGTGCGTATCCGGGCAAATGACGGCGCTTCTGAGTCTCGGATATCTAGACCCGAGGCTCCGCCCACAGCGCACGTCATTGGTCCGTGAGTTAAGGTTACAGGAAGTGTTTCATGTTAGGATGTGAAGAGCGTGGGTACTGGCGGAAGTTGCCTACCAGTGGGTCCATGCAGGCGCCATTACTGCCAGGGATGCATGTAGGGTAAATTACGTGAAACGAATGGGATTATCGTTGTGTGATAAGAGGGGATTAGCCCGTTGTATGGAAACATGGATAGTAATTAGTGATATTCTGTGCATTACTTTACCTCATTTAGTGAAAACATAACACCACATATCAAGCATGACTGCGGAAGTCATGCAACTCCATTTAACATATTAAAAGTGAATATAAATTTGTTTTAAAACCATTTCGTTTATTCGGAAATACCTACTACCTAAGCTAAAAACACTATAGGGGAGCCTGCCATTCAAAAGAATAATGATCGGGATAATTGCCCGATACTTCACCCGACCATAGTCGCAGCAACCTATTCCCTAAAGGAGTACACTTGTGGGCCCTGCATTCTCTTATTGCCCCACCCGGCTGGGAAAAAAATTCTGGGAAGAACACTGTTCTTCATATCCTCACTTAGCATTTTGGGTCTGTTGGTATCCTCTCTTAGCTTGTTGGGTCTGTTAATATTCACGGTAAGCTTGTGGGGTCCGATTATACTGTTGATATCCTCAGTGAGCATGTTTGGTCTGATTATACCATTTAGAAGCAACATCCAGAATGGTTCCAGAGCAGGTGGCGTAACTAGCTTTTAGTGTTAGGTGTTTATATGGGGGGGATGGGTGTATTATGAGGTATAGGTAACGGAAACTAATAGTAAAATATAGGTAGCATTATATAATTGATATTCTAATTATCGTCGAGCTGGTACCCAAATTATCAGGAACTTGTTCGCTTTTTTTTTTTAATTTTATTTTTGTAATTTTTTTTACGGAAAGGAATACTGCCCTATTTCTCTGACTGGAGATACAGGCAACCCTAGTACACACTAGAAGGCTCGGCTGAATGGTGATTGGGGGCCACCTCTGCTGAAAATCTAGCTTGTGTACGCTAACCCCAATGTGTCAGTGAAAGATCCAGAGCATCTTGCCTGAGTGCCAGCCAAAGCCATTACACCAATTCCGTGACCCTTCTCCCCCCTCCATAACATCACTGCCCTGCAAGCTAGTGAAGTGTTTACAGAACTCTGCCCCAAGCCTGAGGGACTGAGTCCCAAATCCTGCAGGCGACATTCATTGAACCTGTGTATGCACCTTAAAGCACACCTAACCATGGCATTGATGTAAATATTTGAGGTTGTACAAAATCTCCACAGCCGCTCTATTGAATGGATGGCAATGTTGTCATTGTCCAGGGTCATTCTTGTATGCATTAGCACAGCAAAGCAACTTTAGTATTGAACCAGAATTGTACTAAATAGCTATTTGGAAGAATGTTGTTTTTTTTTCGGTTGGGTAAATCTTGCTTACAGCTTTCGTGCTACAAGCTCATAGGTTGTTCTGTATTGTTTTTCAGGCAGTATCCTGTCTAGTTGACGTCTCAGAAGGAGACTTGAGGAAAGCCATCACATTTCTACAAAGTGCCACAAGACTCACTGCTGGAAAAGAGATTACTGAGAAGGTGGTGACTGAAATTGCAGGGGTAAGGAGTGTTGTGTGCAGTCACAGCTGCATTTTTTCCTTTTCTTTACCATAAGTCTCCTTTCACACTGCTGCCTTTGTGTCTGGTTGCAACAGACAATATAACCGCAGTACAATGCAATTATATTTTAGAGGTACCAGCCAGACTTTCCCTGAGAGCTTAGCACTAACCCTTCACTCTGGTCCCGAGAGATTTTGTGGACACCTCTGCACTAGTACAACTTAGTACGGCGTAGTGCGGCGTAATCACCATATTGTAACGTGGGTTTCTGCACCTCAATGATACCACTATGTGACATTCACAGTGTGGCGTAACTGCGGGTGGCACCCTAAGTCACTGCATGCAGTGCGTTACCGCAAAACATGGGCATTAATAGTGAAGCATACTTTTCACTGACTGTATGCTTCACTGTATGCAACATAACTCGTGGATAACATTCGGAGCCACTTTCCCTATCCATTGCGTTATTGCTCTTACAGGGGATGCGATGTCCTGTGAACGTAGCCAAAATGTGCTGCGCTTGAGGACAGAAGAAATCTATTTAATCGCCAGATCATATGGTATAGAAGGGCCCTGCACTGGAATAGAGGGCTGTAAGAAGATTCTGGAAGCCTCAGGGCTATTCGTAGGTTTCCTATAAGACAAATAACATTTATATTGTGCTTCCACTTGACTTCACGACATGTCCACCAGGAGACTGGACCACCCATCCCTGAGACAGGAAGAACAGAGAAAGTTTAAGTAGCCACCTCCCACCGCCTACCTCCAGTGTTCTTCCTGTCCCCGGGAAGGACAGACAGTTTCCTGGGCTGCCGAGGCCAGAGGGTGAGTCCGGGGGAATGCTGTGGCTGCCTGGTTGCATCCCTCTCAGGAGGGGATCCCAGGTGACCTCCGTGGTCAGGCGCAGCGCTCCCCTTAGATCCACTCTGTAGATGCAGAAGTTCTGCGAAGGTGCGTTACAGAGCGGGCGGACGTCCCATGATGCGGCTTCCGGCGGAAGGCATCAATCCCGGCTCTTCCGCCAGTGGGGGCGGACCAGGCTGCACGTGGGATGCCGCGCTGTGCGGTGTCTATTACAAATTGACATCTGTGAGAGTCAGAAGCAGCCATAACTGTCTCTAAGGCTGCTGGAAGGATCCGCCGCTCTCTCTGCCACCATGGAGCTCTCCTCCTCTCAGGCCACGGGGCCAGCCGCACAAGCCAGTACAAGCCAAGTAAGTACTTTGATACTGGCTAGGGATAGCAAGTTTGTTGGCAGCTCACTTATGGTGGTTCTATTCTTTTTCAGAACCCAAGGCCTGCTTCCTCTATGGATGAATCTGAATCCAGGGCCTGTGGGATCTGTCGTAAAAAATGTGCTGTTTCCTATCCAAAACCCTTATGTAATGCTTGCATTTTGTCTGTGGTGAAGCATGAAGGGGAGACATGTTTAATAGTATGCTTTCGAAATTTCAAGATCAGCTATCTGAAAAATTTCTTAATGCAAATGTTTCCACTGCTTTGCCATCAGAGTCTAGGGTATCTCAGCAAGATGAGGATGCTGACTTACCTAGGCCATTTCAACAACCAAGGGTTTTGGGGTCCTCTTCGGAGGAAGCAGAGCCAGCTGGGAGGTCTTCTGGCCAGGAAGACGAGACACCTAGGTGCTACTGAAGGGGTAAATTTAAATTACTCCCTGAACAATCAGATTAATTATTGGAGTTCATTTATTCATTTATGTATTCTGAACATTTAGTGTCTAAAGGGTTAGTGTTTCAGGTTCACAAAACAATGCGTGACTTAACGGAAACAGAGTGGAAGGAACCAGATGTCTAAATGGACAAAATGTCCAATACTAGACCTTGCCATTTCAAAATTATCTAAAGACGCACCCATCCCATTTGAAGACACAGGTGCTCTGAGATCTTTCTGACAGGAAAATGAAAGCTTTTTTTAAGAAATCATGGGAAGCGGTTTCCGCCTCATGTGCACCTAATTTAGCAGCGACCTGTGCTGCTCTGTGCTTGATCAGTTGGTTGCAGCAATTGCAATCTCTTTTAAAGAGTAGTTCCCCACCTGAGAAAATTTCTCAGTCGGTTGCGACGTTGAAACTTGCTGCAAAATGTTTTGCAGAGGCATCTAGCGAAGCGGTCAGAATTTCTGCCCGCAGTCTATCTTTAATTAACTCTGTCAGAAGATTCCTGTGGCTAAAAAATTGGGATGGGGACAGTGTCACAAAACAAAGACTTTGTGCCCTACCGTTTGAAGGAAAATTGCTGTTTGGCTCTGCTTTAGAGTCTGTACTCGAAAAAGAGCAGGGAAAAGGAAAAAAATTTCCAGCGGGTAAGAAAAATAAATCTTCCAAAAAGAGATTTCAGGCCTCTAGGAGGAGTCAGAAAGCTGATTCTGGCAAAAAATGGCAAAACAAAAAAGAAAAAAAAGGTTTCCTCTTCAACCCCAAACCCTCAGACAACCCCTCCAAATTCCAGTCAGAACGATGACGATATTCAGGAGGGGGGCAGGCTAAGAAGTTTCTTTCCGGCATGGCAGAAGGTATCAAACAACAAATTCATCTGCAGAACCATCAAACATGGTTACAAGATTCAATTTACGCAAGTTCCCCCGAGATCTTTCAGGGTAACGAGCTCTCTTTGGTGTCCAGTCCAGCAGGCGGCAATGGAAAGGGCTGTGGGATCTCTTTTCCAGAAGGGGGATGTGGAAGAAGTTCCTTCACCAGAGAGGACGAAAGGTTTCTATTCCACTCTTTCTGGTTTCAAAGCCGAACGGCGACTTTCGCCTTATCATTATTCTTCGTTCTCTAAACCAGTTTGTGAAGGACAAGAAATTCTGCATGGAATCCATTCATTCCACAATCCTTCTGCTGGGGAAGAATTACTTCATGGCGTCCATCGATCTGATGGATGCATACTATCATGTCCCCATCCATCCATCCAATGCACTGGAAGTATTTGAGAGGTGCCGTAAAGATTCAATCCCAGATCCTTCACATCCAGTTCTAAAGCCCCGTCTACACCATAAGAGATTGCAGCGATCCGGTGGTTTGAATAGCCGCCGGATCGCCTCCTCCGCGTGCCCGCCGCGTCCCCGCTCGCCGCATTTGATTCCCCGCTCGTCCCCGCTTATCTTCCGCTCGATTCCCTGCCATTGTCCCCTCGCGGGGAGCGAGCAGGGAATCGGCGGTGCGGAGATCCGTCCTGTCTGATCTTATCAATCGAGTCGATCTACTCGTGTAGATGCGGCTTAAGCTCTCCTGTTTGGGATTTCAAGTGCTCCCAGGATCTTCACAAAGATCATGACAGAGGTAGGCCTTTATAAGAATGCAGATGATTATTCTAGTTTCCTATCTAGACGATCTTCTGATAGTGGCACAACCAAAAGATCTGCTCCTGGACCATATCCAGATTGTGCTTGGAGTTCTGCAGGATCTGGGATGGATTCTGAGTGTTCAGAAATCCGATCTAATCCCAGGACAGGAAAAGACCTTTCTAGGAATCTCACTGAATTCAACCTTGCAGATTTCCTGTTTGCCAGAAAAGAAGGTTGATCCATTAATCGAAAGTACTCAGGTACTTCTGAGATCAAAGTCCATCACAACAAGACAGGCGATGAGTCTCTTGGGAAAATTTTTTAGCTTGTATCCCAGCCGTTGCTTGGGCCCAAGCAAGGTTCTGAATATTTCAACTGGCGATCCTGTGCCAGTGGTCAGGCAAACAGAAGGATCTGGACAAGAACATATGATTGTCTGATCCAGTGAGACTCTCTCTGATTTGGTGGACTTGTCGTCCAAACCTGCAAAGAGGCGTAAGTTGGTCAAATCCAAATCCCCTCGTAATTACAACAGACACAAGCCTCTGGGGTTGGGGAGAGCATCTGAAACAGTATTACATACAAGACAGATGGTTTCCCATAGAGAAAACGTTCTCTTCAAACCACAGGGAATTGCTTGCGATCTGGAAAGCTCTGCAGAAATGGGAAGACCTGTTGTTGCACAAAAATGTGGTGATCTAGTCAATCAGACGGCTGTTGCTCACATAAACAAACTAGGGGGGACCTTCAGTCAACCCCTAATCTCTTTCCCTCCAGATATTTGGCTGGGCAGAGAACAGAGTTCTTTCCTTAACCTTCCTGGCGGTAACCCCGAACGTAGTTCGGGGTAAGCCGCACAGGAGGTTTTCTCCGGCCCTGCTGGGCCGATTTTTTTAATTTTTTTTTTTGCTGGACGCAGCTAGCACTTTGCTAGCTGCGCCAGCACACCGATCGCCGCCGCCCCGCGCCCGATCGCCGCTATCTGTTGCGGCGCCCCCCCCCGACCCCATGCGCTGCCTGGCCAATCAGTGGCAGGCAGCGCCGAGGGGTGGATCGGAACTCCCAATGACGTCACAACGTCGGTGACGCCATCCTGCCCCGTCGCCATGGCGACGGGGGAAGCCCTCCAGGAAATCCCGTTCTTCAAACGGGATTTACTGATCGGAGATCGCTGAAGGCTATCATGTAGCGAGCCCTGGGCTCGCTACATGATTTTAAAAAAAAAACTGCCGCGCTGCCTCCTGGCGGAATTTTTCATACCGCCAGGAGGGTTAAAATCGGTTCACCTCAAAGGAATAGACCATGTTCTAGCAGATTGCTTGAGCCGCAAACAAATGTCAGAGAAATTGGTGTCTGAACAGAGATGTGTTCAAAATGATTTGCAACAATTGGGGTCTTCCATCCATAGACCTGTTTGCTGCGTGGGACAACACGCTTCTACCCAGATTCTGCTCCCTTAAAGAGAGTCTGAAGCGAGAATAAATCTCGCTTCAGACCTCATATATAGCAGGGGCACACGTGCCCCTGCTAAACCGCCGTTATCCCGCGGCTTAACGAGGGTCCCTGATCCCCCAAATCCCCTCCGTAATGCGGGGGAGCGCTTCCTGGTTGGGGCAGGGCTAACCGCCACAGCCCTGCCCCACACGCGTCTGTCAGCGCGTATCTCCACCTCTCCCCCGCCCCTCTCAGTCTTCCTTCACTGAGAGGGGCGGGGGAGAGGCGGCTGATAGACGCGAATGGAGGCAGGGCTGCAGCCGTTAGCCCTGCCTCCAGGAGCGACCAAGCCTGCGACCAAGTGTCGCAGTGGGGGGTTTGGGGGTGAAGGGACCCCCGTTTAGCGGCGGTTTAGCAGGGGCACACGTGCCCCTGCTAACTATGAGCTCTGAAGCGAGATTTATTCTCGCTTCAGAGTCTCTTTAACCCCAGAGGCTCCCCAGAATGTGTAGATGCTTTCCTTTTGGACTGGGCAGCAGAAAGAGCATATGCTTCTCCCCCCCCCCCCCCCCTTTCAACTTGATAGGGAGGGTTCTACAGAAGGTTGCAAAATATCAGGCCAATTTGATCCTGATTGCTCCAGACTGGCCAAAGAAGGCCTGGTATCCGTTACTACTCTCCTTGATGGTAAAAGATCCGATGATCTTACCAATCTCAGATCGGCTTCTGAAGCAGAGACAAGTGTACCATCCTGCAGTGGCCAGTCTGAAACTGAAGGCGTTGCTTTTGAGCGGCAGATGTCATGGAAACCATGCTTCATGCCAGGAAACTTGTTACCTCCTCTATTTATCTTGGAGTTTGAAAAGTATTTTGTGAATTTAACAAAAACTCTCCGGAGAATTTAATTTCTCAATTCCCAATATCCTAGATTTCCTACAGAAAGGATTAGGGATGGGTTTAAAGTTGAACGCTCTCAAAGTACAGCTTGCTGCTTTGGGGGCCTATTTTGATGTTCCTTTTTTGTCACAAATTCTTTGATTAAAAGATTCATCAAGGGGGTTTAAAGGAAGACCGTAGTAAAGAAAACTACCGTCCCTCCTTGGGATCTGAATTTAGTTCTAAACTCCATTATTCAGTTTCCTTTTGAACCTGTGGATCAAATAACCATTAAGGATTTAACCCTAAAAACTTGTTTTTTGGTGGCAATCACTACGGCCAGGCGTATCAGAGAAATACAGGCCCTTTGTATCAAGCCGCCTTTTATGTCTATCCAAGAAGATAGAATTAAATTTCAGTTACCACCTTCGTTCACTCCGAAGGTGATGTTTGATTTCCATAGAGATCAGGAAATCTTCATTCCCTCTTTTTGTCAGAATCCTTCAAACAAAAAAAAGAGGAAAAATTTAGCTCACTGGATGTGAGAAAAATAATTTTACTTTATTTGGACAAAACTTCTTCCTGGAGAAAGGAAGATACTTTGTTCAGTTTCAGAGTGCCTGAAAAGGGTTAAAAGCATTCAAAAGTACGCTCAGCAATTGGTTGAAGCTTTGTATTGACAAAGCATATGAGATTGAAGGAAAGCCAGCTCCAAAGAATGTAAAGGCTCATTCTACTAGGGCTGTCTCGTCTTCCTGGGCAGAGAGAAACTCTGCTTCTGTACTACAAATGTGTAAAGCAGCCACATGGTCTTCCTATGATACGTTCATAAAGCACTACCGTTTGGATCTACAAAGAAATCAGGACTTGGGTTTTGGTCGTAAAGTACTGTCTGCAGTTGTCCCACCCTGAGGGAGGTAATATTGTATATCTCCTGATGGACCTTTCGTGGAGTCAAGTGGAAGCTTACAATTACTCTTGCCTGGTAATTGGGTTTCCACGCTGACTCCATGAAAGGTGGGTTAACCCACCCACAACTCAAACGGTAAGTCTCCTACCCTTACATGGTGATAGTCAAAGCACTGGAGGTAGGCGGTGGGAGATGGCTACTCAAACTTTCTCTGTTCTTCCTGTCCAAGGGATGGGCGGTCCAGTCTCCTGGTGGACCTGTTGTGGAGTCAGTGTGGAAACCCAATTACCAGTTGAGAGTAATTGTAAGCTTTTCTCATGGCGGACTCTTAAGTGCTTGAGCTGCAGCCACTAGAGCGGACTCAGTAGGCAGTAGCAGTGTTAGGGAGTCTAGCCCAAGGAATCCTTACTGAACAGGTGCTGACTTACTGAACAGGAAGAGCAGAGATTTGAACAGGCAGAGCCCTTAACCTGTACGCTGTCCAGCCACAGAGGTACTACTGAGGTAATTATCTATCTGTTCTTTTGTTTCACTTCAGGATTGCTTCAGCACAAATTTATCTTTGTACCTTTTGCCTCCTCTCACGTGTCCTTTAAAACGCTAAATGCATAGCAAATGCTACTTGCTAAAATATTTGCTTGCTGTTTGTTATGCTGAAACCCAAGGTGGGCAGCAACACCATTACAAGTTTTTAAATTTAGTTAGCGGCTCCCTGCTGAAATAGAACACTGGATTCAAGCAGAAATATTGATTGGCCAGATCTGCCTTTATGTTAAACTGTGCACACTAGATTTCACCTGAAACGTGCATGCATGATTATCTCTAGCACAGATGTCACACTTGGATTACTTTCTGCCAAATGCTGCTGTGTTTTCCAACTCTACTGCTCTCTCCTCGCACCCCTCCCCCCTTTCTATTGGACGGAATTGGCATCTATCAACCATTCCTAAGGGTGGCGACTAATGATCCAATCTTTTTAATCCAATCTTACCAAATCTGTGTAGTACAAGAGTAAACTGATGGAATATATTAATTGGATATTATATGCAGTTCCCTTTATATTAGATAGAAATGGTAAGATTGGATGAAAAAGATTGGATCATTAGTGGCCACCATTAGTAGAATATCAAGAACAGCCATTATTGGAGACTATTGTCTGCACATAGTTTTGGTCAGCTGAGCAGTGGCTGTTTGACCACATCAATAAATTAACCTGCTGAGCGTTATGCCGCTCAGGTTTTGCAGCCTCATATAGTCCCCCAGTATAAATCTAACAGATTGCATGCCTGCAAAAGCTTTAGCTAGCACTAGGCTAGCTAGTATTGGTGGCCAGCACCCCTTGATGGCTATTGATTCCTCCCCCACCGCTCCAGCCGCTTATACGTTACCTAGCCTGGCTCCATCACTGCACAGCTCCGGTCTTCTCTATGGGAAGGATCGTGCATGTGCAGTCTTGATCCTCCCCACAGAGAAGAGCGGAGCTGTGCGAGGAGGCTGCGCCGATCGCTGGAGCCAGTCTTGGTAATGTATAAGCCGCTGGATCGGGGGTAGGGGGGGGTGCTGGCCACCAATACTAGCTAGCCTAGTGCTAGCTAAAGCTTTTGCAGGCTTGCGATCTGGTGCCCGACACAGGTGTCTGTATTTTTATAGTGACCAAATTGGGAGAAATTGGCAGGGCGGGCGTCCACACGCACTGAAGGTTGTTGCGTTGGGCAACCCTGGTTTGTGAATTTAAGTTTGTCCCATCTACTCTGACATACTGCACTATATTGGGCTCCTTCTCACCTCCTGTTTACCCCAATTTCTATCAAGGTGACTTGATCTACCCCTTACATCAATGAATTAATCTGAATTTGAATCTATGAATGAACAGATTTATGAATTTAGAAATGTTGCTCACTTGTCTCTAAAATCAGTGTAGTCTGTGTTCAGCATCATAAATAAACATTCCTTAGGCAGGGTTCCCACTTGTCAAATTCATATGTGGTTTCCCACATGTGAATGCACATTATGAGAATAATGGGCTCATTCACATCTGTGTTTTTTTCAAATGCAGGAAGAAAACCTGCAGCATAATTTCGCACACCTTGTGCAGTTTTTCATTAAGAATCAGTTAAGCTACTTTGGAAAATTGCGCCCGTTTAAATGTTCACAAATGCACATACAAACCGTGTGGGAAAAACAGGTATGTTTTTTGCATAGACAAGTGTGAACCCTTCCTTACTGCATGGTTTACTTAATATTTTGTGTCTATGCGGAGTAGTTTACATCTTGCTATATGCATGTATTGAATAAGATTATTTTTTTCCCTCTGTATTCTTTTATCAGGTGATCCCTAAAGATACACTTAGTGCCGTACTCGCAGCTTGTCAGAGTGGCTCCTTTGAGAAACTTGAAACAATGGTTAAGGTAAGAGGACCTGTCATGGCATGATTAACAGAAACCATTTTAATATGTGTATGTTCCTAAAAGCACAAGTCTTATTTCTGGCTTGAAAATGTGTTCTTCCCACAGAATTTGATAAATAATGGCCATGCAGCGACACAACTTGTAAACCAGCTCCACGATACAATCATTGAACGAGAGGATCTGACTGACAAGCAGAAGGCCATCATTACAGAGAAACTTGCAGTAAGTTTGTATATACTGGGCTTCTAACTGAAAATAAACATTGTAGGTGCCTTTAGTTATAGTGTTCATTGCGGATAATCTAAGAATCCTATTTCATGTCTGTGACCCTTCTAAGTGGTATTTTGGAGGGATTCCCCTCCCAATAGAGGCTTGAAATCTCCTGGCTCAAATTTTGCAGACCTAATAGTCATATCAAAGTAATTTACCAATGTACACAGCAGACTGTGTAAATACCAGGAGACAGATTTGTCCTCTTAATATTTTCCTATGCTTGTCAAATACAGTGATGTGAAAAACTATTTGCACCCTTCCTGATTTCTTATTCTTTTGCATGTTTGTCACACTTAAATGTTTCTGCTCATCAAAAACCGTTAACTATTAGTCAAAGATAACATAATTGAACACAAAATGCAGTTTTAAATGATGGTTTTTATTATTTAGTGAGATAAAAAACTCAAAACCTACATGGCCCTGTGTGAAAAAGTGATTGCCCCCCTTGTTAAAAAATAACTGGTTAATCACACCTGAGTTCAATTTATGTAGTCACCCCCAGGCCTGATTACTGCCACACCTGTTTCAATCAAGAAATCACTTAAATAGGAGCTATCGGACACAGAGAAGTAGACCAAAAGCACCTCAAAAGCTAGACATCATGCCAAGATCCAAAGAAATTCAGGAACAAACGAGAACAAAAGTAATTGATCTATCAGTCTGGTAAAGGTTATAAAGCCATTTCTAAAGCTTTGAGACTCCAGCGAACCACAGTGAGAGCCATTATCTACAAATGGCAAAAACATGGAACAGTGATGAACCTTCCCAGGACTGGCCGGCCGACCGACCAAAATTACCCCAAGAGCACAGAGAAAACTCATCCGAGAGGCCACAAAAGACTCCAGGACAACATCTAAAGAACTGAAGGCCTCACTTGCCTCAATTAAGGTCAGTGTTCACGACTCCACCATAAGAAAGAGACTGGGCAAAAATGGACTGCATGGCAGATATCAAAGGTGCAAACCACTTTTAAGCAAAAAGAACATTAACGCCCGTCTCAATTTTGCTAAAAAAAATCTCAATGATTGCCAAGACTTTTGGGAAAATACCTTGTGGACTGACGAGACAAAAGTTTAACTTTTTGGAAGGTGCATGTCCCGTTACATCTGGCATAGAAGTAACACAGCATTTCAGCAAAAGAACATCATACCAACAGTAAAATATGGTGGTGGTAGTGTGATGGTCTGGGGTTGTTTTGATGCTTCAGGACCTGGAAGGCTTGCTGTGATAGATGGAACCATGAATTCTACTGTCTACCAAAAAATCCTGAAGGAGAATGTCCGGCCATCTGTTCGTCAACTCAAGCTGAAGTGATCTTGGGTGCTGCAGCAGGACAATGACCCAAAACACACCAGCAAATCCACCTCTGAATGGCTGCAGAAAAACAAAATGAAGACTTTGGAGTGGCCTAGTCAAAGTCCTGACCTGAATCCTATTGAGATGTTGTGGCATGACCTTAAAAAGGCGGTTCATGCTAGAAAACCCTCAAATAAAGCTGAATTACAACTATTCTGCAAAGATGAGTGGGCCAAAATTCCTCCAGAGCGCTGTAAAAGACTCGTTGCAAGTTATCGCAAATGCTTGATTGCAGTTATTGCTGCTAAGGGTGGCCCAACCAGTTATTACTGTAGGTTCAGGAGCAATTTCTTTTTCACACAGGGCCATGTAGGTTTTGAGGTTTTTTTTTCTCACTAAATAATAAAAACCATCATTTAAAACTGCATTTTGTGTTCGATTATGTTATCTTTGACTAATAGTTAACGGTTTTTGATGAGCAGAAACATTTAAGTGTGACAAACATGCAAAAGAATAAGAAATCAGGAAGGGGGCAAATAGTTTTTCACATCACTGTAGTTGTAATTTAATGGGTGTGGCCTCAGGACTTCAGCAGCCTCCCCTCCCTCTTCTACTGCTCTCCACTATAGTCTCCCATTACAATTTCCAAGTGTACCTAAAGGTAAGTCGGAGGTGTGAGTTGAGTCCTGCAGGACCTGGGAGGGGGTGGGCTGGAATTGTAGTACTCAAAATTGTATTGCATCTCTTAAAAAAAACTTTCACATACATCTAAAACACTTCAATTGCTATGGCAATCAAGTTGTAACATACCATCACATGCGCTCAAGCTGTGGGGCAATGTGGGAGCAGCGGTCTGCCTTACGACCGCTTCGCTCAAATGAGCATCTTCAGAGGCTTTGTGCGTCTGAAGTGTTTTATATGCATGTGAAAGATTGACCTCATAATCAATAAAAATCTGTTTTTTTCATACTTTTTATATCCCATACAGTTATATTTGCTTTTGTGCATAAGAATTATTCATTTAGAAATGACAAGTTCCCAAAGTACAGTTTTTTTTATTTGCTCTAAAAGCTGCCATTGCATTTTATTCATAACTGGTGTATTTATATTGTAATGTACCCAGTAATGATTTCTGAGCAGTGTTTGAGTTCAGGACACATTAAAAGTTTCTGCACAGTCAGAAAATGTTTACATCCCTATCTGCTACAATTAAGTAAACACAAGATAATTGGCCTCAATTCACTAAGATCATGCTGGAGATAAGGCAAGAGAAAACTTACCTCCACTAGTAAGAGTTATCTTATCTCTTCATTCCTTACGTTACCTCTTCTGTAGTTAATTTACCTCCTCTGTAGTTATTTTCACACACAGTTAATGAACAGCCTGTCTTTAACTCTGGAGTTATTTTAAGGATTAAAGGGTTAACTTAAAGACAGAAGAGTTAACTTTAGGTTTGCCTGAGGTAAAATGTTTCCTGAATACTACATGCCTTATCGCCATGGTAACAACTCTAGAAGAGTTATTAAAGACAGGAGATAAGCTTAGTGAATTGAGGCCAATGTTCTTACCAGTGTGGATGTGGATCTCCCTGCAGGGAGCTTTCTATTGAAAGTCTTATGTTTTAACCCTTTGAATGCTGTTCTGCTTTAAAAAAAAATGTGGTAGTATATTATATGCTGTAAATAATCTTTAACCTCCTTAGCGGTAATCCAGAATCAGGCTCGGGAAATCCGCAACTCAGAGCGGTAATCCCGTGCCTGAGCGAGTTACATGCAGGAGCTGCTGCAGATCACTCTGTAGTAGGTTTTTTTCTCTTGTTTTTAGGGTCTAAAAGCTTGTGAAAAAATTTCTCAGCTTTTAGAACCGAAATCTGGAAATAATCATAACGTCAGGGAGGTTAAGAGCAAAGAAATGCTGGGTTTTATACCACTTAAAGAGCTACTGATGCAATAAAGTTTTGTGATAAAGAAGACACTGGATAGTGCCGGATACGTTTTTTTTCTACTGATACAAGATTTATTTTTTAGTCCGATATGCATTATGATGAAGTGTTAATGTAATCCAGTTACTCTATTTTTTTGTTTTCACAGGAAGTTGATAAGTGTTTGGTTGATGGAGCAGATGAATACCTGCAAATGCTCAGCCTTTTTGCAGTTATTATGCAACAGATGACTCAGAACAGCTAACTTTATCTTTCCTCGGCAGACTTGTTTATTGCTTTTCTTGTACAGCTTGTATAAATGCATTCATTTTCGTAAAAAATAAATAAAAACTAAAAAAAGTATTTCGTACCATGTGTATATAAATTAGTATTGTGGCAATCAGAACTGGTCGTTTCACTATATGTTGAAAGAACTAATCCAGCTACTTGTGGTTGTCACATGAAGTATATTGTGCGCTTGTTCATACTGTGCACTGTACAGTGGTTTGCAAAAGTATTCGGCCCCCTTGAAGTTTTCCACATTGTGTCATATTACTGCTGCAAACATGAATCCATTTTATTGGAGTTCCACGTGAAAGACCAATACAAAGTGGTGTACACGTGAAAAGTGGAACAAAAATCATACAGGATTCCAAACTTTTTTTTTTTTACACAAATAACTGCAAACAAAGTGGGGTGTGCGTAATTATTCAGCCCCCTTTGGTCTGAGTGTAGTCAGTTGCCCATAGACATTGCCTGATGAGTGCTAATGACTAGAGTGCACCTGTGTGTAATCTAATGTCAGCACGAATACAGCTGCTCTGTGATGGCCTCAGAGGTTGAGAACAACACCATGAAGTCCAAAGAACACACCAGACAGGTCAGGGATAAAGGTATTGAGAAATTTAAAGCAGGCTTAGGCTACAAAATGATTTCCAAAGCCTTGAACATTCCACGGAGCACTGTTCAAGCGATCATTCAGAAATGTAAGGAGTATGGCACAACTGTAAACCTACCAAGACAAGGCCGTCCACCTAAACTCACAGGCCAAACAAGGAGAGCGCTCATCAGAAATGCAGTCAAGAGGCCCATGGTGACTCTGGACGAGCTGCAGAGATCGACAGCTCAGGTGGGCGAATCTGTCCATAGGACAGCTATTAGTCGTGCACTGCACAAAGTTGGCCTTTATGGAAGAGTGGCAAGAAGAAAGCCATTGTTAAAAGAAAAGCATAAGTCGTCATATTTGCAGTTTGCCACAAGCCATGTAGGGGACACAGCAAACATGTGGAAGAAGGTGCTCTGCTCAGATGAGACCAAAATGGGACTTTTTTGCCAAAATGCAAAACTCTGTGTGTGGCGGAAAACGAACACTGCACATCACTCTGAACACGCCATCCCCACTTTCAGATTTGATGGTGGCAGCATCATGCTTTGGGAGTGCTTCTCTTCAGCAGGGACAGGAAAGCTGGTCAGAATTGATGGGAAGATGGATGGAGCCAAATACAGGGCAATCTTGGAAGAAAACCTCTTGGAGTCTGCAAAAGACTTGAGACTGGGGCGGAGGTTCACCTTCCAGCAAGACAATGACCCTAAACATAAAGCCGGGGCAACAATGGAATGGTTTAAAACAAAACCTATCCATGTGTTAGAATGGCGCAGTCAAAGTCCAGATCTAAATCCAATCGAGAATCTGTGGCAAGATCTGAAAACTGCTGTTTACAAACGCGGTCCATCTAATCTGACTGAGCTGGAGCTGTTTTGCAAAGACGAATGGGCAAGGATTTCAGTCTATAGATGTGCAAAGCTGGTAGAGACATACCCTAAAAGACTGGCAGCTGTAATTGCAGCAAAAGGTGGTTCTACAAAGTATTGGGCGCTGAATAATTACGCACACCCTACTTTGCGGGGGGTTTTTTTTGTTTTTAAATGTTTGGAATCATGTATGATTTTCGTTCCACTTCTCATGTGTACACCACTTTGTATTGGTCTTTCTCGTGGAATTCCAATAAAATTGATTCAGGTTTGTGGCAGTAATATGACAAAATGTGGAAAACTTCAAGGGGGCCGACTACTTTTGCAAGCCACTGTATCTGGTAATGCATCGCTGCACCTACAGTATGAATGTGTTTCATTTTGTGAAGCTGTGTGCCAAAATGCATTTGACCTCATTCATTTGAAGAGTGCATTTAAAGAGAGACTGAAGCGAAAACTTTTTGCCATTTTTACCTTTGATTTCGCTTCAGTACTCTCAGCAGGAGTAAACCGCCGCGTCCCTGCCGCTAAACAAGCACTTTAGACCCCCCAAATCCCCGAGGGGGGGGGGGGGGGGGGCAATCCGGCCGACCTTTCCTCAAAGAGGCAGAGCTTTCAGCTTCAGCTCTGCCTCTCCTGCTGTCAATCGCAGCGGATCGCCGCTTCTCCTCGCCCCTCTGTCTTCCTTCATAGGGAAGGTGGAGATCCGTGCGGCGATTGATGTCAGGAGAGGCAGAGCTGAAGCTGAAAGCTCTGCCTCAGCGCAGCAAAATCCACGACCAAGTTGGTCATGGATGTTTGCACAGGGATTTGGGGGGTGTAAACCCCTCGTTATGCGGCGGTTTACTTCTGATGAGACTCCTGAAGCAAATAAGGTAAAACTGGTAAATTGTATTTGCTTCAGAGTCTCTTTAATGCAAATTGATACTGTGGTAAGATTTTCACCATCCCCCACTCATAATTCACCCAGTGTGAACAAGCTCTAAATGGCCTGGGGTCTAGAAGAACTGTTTCAACAGCGATTTGTGCTTTCTAATCACTGTTGATTCTAAGTGCTAAGCTACTGAAAGCCTATGGTGTTTCCATAGGAACTATTGCAATTTGCTGAAATCATGGTGCCTGCAGCATTTTTGGAGAGCTTTCATTCAGGGAACATAGAGCAAATTCAGGGACTGAGATTTTAGCCCGTTTTCATTAGCAAAATTGCACTAAAAAGCGTAGTAAAAAATACTTAGTGGAAAAAGTATTTGCAAGCACAGAGGTCAAACGTTTCTTGTAATTGATGACCAAGTTTGCACACATTTTAGGAGGAATGTTGGTCCACTCCTCTTTGCAGATCATCTCTAAATCCCTAAGGTTTCGAGGCTGTCTCTGTGCAACTCTGAGCTTGAGCTCCCTCCATAGGTTTTCTATTATATTAAGGTCCAGAGACTGACTAGGCCACTCCATGACCTTAATGTGCTTCTTCTTGAGCCACTCCTTTGTTGCCTTTGCTGTATGTTATGGGTCATTGTCGTGCTGGAACACCCATCCACGACCCATTTTCAGTTTCCTGGCAGAGGGAAGGAGGTTGTCGTTCAGGATTTCACGATACATGGCTCTGTCCATTTTCCCGTTAATGCGATTAAGTTGTCCTGTGCCCTTAGCAGAAAAACACCCCCAAAGCAAAATGTTTCCATCCCCATGCTTGACGGTGGGGACGGTGTTTTGGGGGTCATAGGCAGCATTTTTCTTCCTCCAAACACAGCGAGTTGAGTTAATGCCAAAGAGCTCTATTTTGGTCTCATCAGACCACAGCACCTTCTCCCAGTCACTCACAGAATCATTCAGGTGTTCATTGGCAAACTTCAGACAGGCCTGCACATGTGCCTTCTTGAGCAGGGGGACCTTCCGAGCCCTGCAGGATTTTAATCCATTGCGGTGTAATGTGTTTCCAATGGTTTTCTTGGTGACTGTGGTCCCTGCTAATTTGAGGTCATTCACTAACTCCTCCCGTGTAGTTCTAGGATGCTTTTTCACCTTTCTCAGAACCATTGACACCCCACGAGGTGAGATCTTGCGTGGAGCCCCAGAGCGAGGTCGATTGATGGTCATTTTGTGCTCCTTCCATTTTCGAACAATCGCACCAACAGTTGTCACCTTCTCTCCCAGCTTCTTGCTAATGGTTTTGTAGCCCATTCCAGCCTTGTGCAGGTCTACAATTTTGTCTTTGACATCCTTGGACAGCTCTTTGGTCTTTCCCATGTTGGAGAGTTTGGAGTCTGCTTGATTGATTGATTCTGTGGACAGGTGTCTTTTATACAGGTGACTAGTTAAGACAGGTGTCCTTAATGAGGGTGACTAATTGAGTAGAAGTGTCTAACCACTCTGTGGGAGCCAGAACTCTTAATGGTTGGTAGGGGTTCAAAAACGTATTTCACTCAATGAAATGCAAATTAGTTGCTATCTTTTATTTAAGGTTATTTTTTCGATTTTCCTTTTGATGTGCTATCTGCCACTGTTAAAATAAACCTGCCATTGAAATGATACTGTTCTGAGACTTTTCATTTCTTTGTCATTGGACAAACTTACAAAATCAGTGAGGGGTCAAATAATTATTTCCTCCACTGTATGTTCAATTTCCCCCCAATTATGCTAAAAATGATTGGAAACCCTGAGAAAATTGCTAGGGTGTGTATATTAATAAATTGACAATCTAACACACACCATAAAACTTTAGAAAGATTGAAGAAAAATATCTGGCATTCCGGTGCGATAAAAATAGAAGAAAACGGGGAATTCGATCGGATTTTTCAGTCGAATGGAAAGAAAAAAAGCTTTTTATTTTTTTTTTTCGGGAGATCCGATCGTTTTTATCGAATTGGCGTAAAATCGGATCATTTTATTGTATTGTGTGTGGCCACCTTTAGAGTCCTTGTAAATCGCAATCAAACATACAAAATAGCTGTACTCATCCTACACAGACCACGAACAGGAGGTGCAAAAGCATGTGGCCAAATCAAATGTAAATTCATAGTAAGGGCTCATTCACACAATGGCTATCATTCATAAAGCCTTCCCGCATGCGGAAATGCTAAAAACAGCCGACTTTACCGAGCACTGAGCAAAATGTGTATTCATAAAGGCTGTTTCCGCATGCGAAGCTGATTTTCCTGAGCAGAGCGATAAATTACCGCATTGTGCGGCGATTCTATGCGGAAATGTAACAAATTGTAAATTCATACAAATTAACGCAAGCGGTATGCGGACGGGGATTACCGCTCCCCTGGATGTAGCGATAAGTATGCGGAGTACTTGTAAGTGAATGGGACAGACCTCCCAAGCAGCAGCAGACAGAACACCGCATGGAGGGACTTGGCCAGCTTCTCCTGTTTCCGCATGCCTACCGACAGCCTAACGCTAGCCTACAGCGGGATATCTCTGCACTCCTATCGCAACTAGAAACATTTTTATGAATGACCACCCAGAAGGCTGAAATACAGACAGCGGTGTTTCCCTGCACGGATTTACTTTACCGACAGCACTTTTATGAATGATAGCCTATGTGCTGCGTTGTCAGTTTTGACGCAACACACAGAGTGTACGATCTACATGGCAACGTGAAAGTCCATAGACTTTCATGTTACCATTCACATTACAGGTGTGCGTTCCCATGCGTTACGATGTAACGCTTCTGGGAACATCTAATCGCACAACGCACACATTCTCCTGATAGGTTGGCTGCCAACGTCTGCGCTCCTAGCGCACCACAACGTGTATTCTGTGCGATGGCATTAAGATCCTCCTCTTTAATTGGTAGTTTTGCTGTGTGTTAAAGGGACCCTAAACTGAGGATATGGATTTTCCTTTTAAAATAATACTAGTTGCCTGACTCTCTCCTGCTGATCCGATTTCTCTAATACTTTTAGCCACAGCCCCTTAACCATTTTCGGACCGCAGTGATTGAGATCTACGCCCTGTTTTGGTGGGCTCCTGGCTGGCAGGGCGTAGATCTCAATCACTGTCCGCAGCGCGTTTCCGCCGATCGTGCCGCTCAAACCCGACGATTCTCGCCGCATCTCACAGGCTCTGCCTGTCTCTATGACGGCAGAGTCATGTGAGCCGGTCAGGAGCCGATTTCATTGGTTCCTGACCGTGCCTATCAATGTAAGCCGTTCCCATTGGCTTACATTGAAAAACAGGGTCAGGAGCCAATGAAAGCGGCTCCTGACCTACTCACATGACTCTGCCGTCATAGAGACGGTAGAGTCTATGTCCTGAGGGTCTCGGCGATGACGGCGGTTGCGGCGGGTATGTGCGGCGATTCGTCGGGATTGGACCAGCGGTCTCTGGTCTTTAAGTGCCCAGAGACCGCTGGTCCTTAAGTGGTTAACAAGCATGCAGATCAGGTGCTCTGACTGAAGTCAGACTGGATTAGCTGTATGCATGTTTCAGCTGTGTGATCCAGCCACTACTGCCCCAAAGAGATCAGGATTGCCAGGAAACTGGTATTGTTTAAAAGGAAACATCCATATCCCTCTGTTTAGGTTCCCTAAGGCAGTGTCTCTCAACATTTTATTGGTAAGTACCCCTTTTAAAACCCTGTACTCACCAAGTACCCCCTAGCATAGTACACATTATCACAAGTACCCCTTGACAAATATATATTTAATCGTAGTACATAATTGGTTGTGAACAATTTCCAAGCATTTACTATTGCTTTTAATTAGCTAAAATACTAATTTGGTGTTGTTTAAATAAGATTTATCATTTTCTAAAACTCTAAATTTGTTGTTCTTGGTTAAGTATATCAAGTCTGAGTACCCCCAGGAATCATCAGAAGTACCCCCTGGGATACGTGTACCATATGTTTAGAACCTAGGCCCTAAGGGATATGGATGTTTCCTTTTAAACAATACTTTAGTCAGAGCACCTGATCTGCATGCTTGTTGAGGGGCTGTAGCTAAAAGTGTAGGAGAGTCAGGCAACTGGTAATATTTTAAAGGGAAAATCCATCTCCATCTTAGTTTAGGTTCCCTTTGCTGCAAGTGTAAGCTTTGCTATTATTGAATTTGCCACATCCCCTTTGCACCTCCCCAGTACTGCTTCTTGCAGAAGTTTTTCATATGGAACATAGGGAAATGTGGGTAGACCATACAGCTTATGCCACATTACACTTAGGAGGTACTGTCTGGTTCATTATGCAAAACAAAGATACTGGAGCACCACGGTAATGCTGGGAATACATGTCACGTTTTGCACGTTCGATTCGGCGCGCGATCTATTAGCCATTCAATTTTCTGCTTGATTCTCTTATCTTCCACTTGTTTTTCTTCTATTTTATCCATTCACTTCTATGAGAAATCGAGCGGACCATTAGACGTCAGAATTTTATCATCGAAGGCATCTCGGAACGATTCTTAGCAAAAAACTTACTGTGTATTCCCAGCATAATAGGCTAAATGTTGCTCATCTTGGTGCAGAGTACATTGAAAAAGGGCACATGGCCTGAAATGTCATGCCTGCCTTTGGTTGATGTAGCTATCCTGCTGAGAAACAAAAGATCTGCTTATCTATTCCCTTAACCAACAAGTCCACTAAAGCCTTGTACATGCATCTTACTAAAGTTGACTGAGGCAGCTGATAATCGCCTCAGCCAATAGATGTATGTACAGCAGCTGCCTATCCGCATGGCAGATCAATTTGGCCAAGTAACGCCAACTTCTCCCGCTGTGCACTGGCTGGAGCCTGGTGCAGATGGGTTACCCCCATAGGCTGGATGGAGAACGCATCTGCTCCTCGGTGGTTACCATGGGCTGCACAGAAGTGCAGCTCGCTTGACAAGTGTAAATGTCAGTTTTTCAATGAGTGGAGCTCAACTCAAGTGGGAACACAGCCTTAGAAAACTCATGCAAAAGTAACAGGACCGAAAATGTACAGATCTGTGTGAACCAAGCCATAGAAAACACTTACAAAACTGACAGGGCTGGACACCTTTTATGTGTGAATCCAGCCTAAAAGGGTACCTGAAGTGAAAGAAAAATAAATTTGCCCAGTTTAACTTAGCTGGGGGCTTTTTCCAGCCCTTGCAGTCCTTCTGTGCCAAGAAAGCTAGCTGACTGAGCCAATCGTAAATAGAACTTTGATAATTATATTGTACAAAGGATAGCAAGTTTTTGCTTTTTTTTCTGGGGGGGAAGAGTTTGAATAAATAGTATATAGGTAGATTTTACTTTAGGTTTTCTTTAAAATGAATGTTAATTGACACTGTAGAAAGAGGGATATGGAGGCTGCCATTTTTCCTTTAAAGAGACACTGAAGCGAAAAAAAGATATAATGAATTGGTTGTGTACTATGAATAATTACTAGAAGTTTAGCAGCAAAGAAAATGTTCTCATATTTTTATTTTCAGGTACATAGTGGTTTTTCTAACATTGCATCATTCTATATGTGCAGATTACACAACACTCAGCATTCAAAATGATTCTTTCAGAGCAGTATGTGAACTAATGACCTCTCCTCTGGCAGAGAAAAAATAAATAGTTCAATAACACTTGAGATAATAAGTCAGATAACAGCCCTCTCCATGACTTTGAAAGTCACAGAGCTTAATAGCTTTTTTGCATAGAAGATAACAACTGGAGTTTCTTAACTCTTCCTGTACTGGAAACAATTATACTGATGTATCTGATCTTAATGTTTTATTTCTTAGCTGTACTACACATACAAATCATAATATCATAATTTTTTCCCGCTTCAGTGTCTCTTTAACACCAGTTGTCTGGCAGCCCTGCTGATCTATTTGGTTGCAGTAGTGTGTGGATCACACCAGAAACAAGCATGCAGCTTATCTTGTCAGATCTGACAATGTCCGACACATCTGATCTGCTGCATGCTTGTTCAAGGTCTATGGCTGAAAGTATAGGCAGAGGATCAGCAGGACTGCCAGGTAACTAGTATTGCTTAAAGTGGTAAAACTTACATATTCAAAAACATGTTTTCCTACTTTTTATATCCCATACAGTAATCTTGCTTTTGTGCATAAGTAGTAATTTAGAAATTACAAGTTCCTAAAGTACATTTTTATTTTTTTTTGCTCTGAGCTGACATTGCATTTTATTTATAACTGGTGTATTCATATTTTACCCAGAAATGCTTTGAGTATTTGTCCTGGAGTGTCTGAATTGCTAGAGAATGTTTATATTCCTCACTTTATACAATTAAGTAAACATAACATGTCCAGTTCTGATGAGTCCAGCTTTCCCTGCAGGGAGCTTGTAAGTCCTGTGTTTAACTAGTTCAATGCTGTTCTAGTAAAAAATAAATATGGCAGCCTTCATGTACCACTCACTACAGGTTTCCTAGAAGTGAGGATTTCCAAGGCTTACAATCTTCATTCTCTAACCATTCCAGTTGCTGGACTTATGTGGTAATGCTTATGCCTCTAATACTATAAAGCCACATACACATGTAGATTTGTTGCCCAGTGAGATTCAGGTTATTGATCCCTTAGGTGCCATTACAGGGCCAAGGTTGTAAAAAGGCATTGCTAGCATGATGGCTGGTGTGTTCAGTTACTATATGGTACAGTGAGCAGATGGGGTGGTGAAGGTGTGACATGTGGGAGCTGGGTGGGGAGAGCATAGCTCAGCCATAATAATCCACCAGGCTGATTACTGACCAAGAGGAGTGTATAGCTGCTGTGCACACACTGGATTCTCAGCAGATAATGTCAACAGCTGTGTTCCATCTAGCATGTATAACACTTTATTCACTGGCACAGAATGAGCATGGTTTTTTTTTTTTACACTGATCTGACTACCCTTGCTGTATGCTTGTTGCTGGTGCCAAAAGGTCAGCATTACAGTCAGACAACTTGTTTGTAAAGGAATGAAGATGGCATTCTATATGCCTCACTTCAGATTCCCTTTAAAGTGAAACTTAAGCTTTGGGAAATAGTTTTAATCGGGGATTCTACCAGCCACCTGCATTCCACCTTTACCCATGTCAATACTAAACAAGCCTCTAGTAGTCCCCTGCTGCAGCTTAGTTCCTTTTTCAGCAACTAGCTGTTGCCAGCTGCTATGCCAGCTCGGGATGACACACAGCCAGCAACAGAGCCAGTTGCTGTAAATGTAACTAAGCTGTGGTGGGGGACTGGAGGCTTGTTTAGTATAGACAGACTGCAGGGGGCTGGTAGAAGCCCCAGGTAAGTGTCTGTCTCTCCTCATATTTTCCCATTAAAACCACTCTGACTGCCTATTGCAGGATGGCAGCTGCAGAATTGCACGCATTCCTCACTCACTGGCACATGATCTTGGTATGTGTGAGATTTGACAGGAGCTTGAGCTCACTCTAGCACAAGCTTCCATAAATAAAAGCAGAGCTCTATAATCAGCCTGTGGCAAGCTTTTGGAAAGAAAAAAAAAACTGGTATTTTGATGTGTACAGCACTGATCTAGTGCAGTGCTATCGCTTAACTGTCCCACAGTCATATCCCTCTTGTAGGCTGATGCCTGAGAGATGTTTCTATTAGTGAAATTGGCGAGGGAAAAGAAACTTATTTAAAAACAAGTTGATAAAAAAAATTGCAGTAATCAGATTCACCAACAGAAAGCTCCTGTTGGTGGGAAGAAAAAGAGCTAAAATGTATTTGGCTGCTAAGTTGTATGAACACACACTGAATGTTTGAGCAAATGCCATTCAGCTGCAATTACAAACAAGCAGTATAATTTTGCTGCAAATATACACAAGGCCCAGTATAACACTGATAAACATTGCTAAATGTATACCATTAAAACATTCTATCAAAGCAAAGGCAATGAGCCAGTTTCCACTGCAAAGTGATGAAAATACTCCTATTAGACCTACCGGTAATGGAGTTTCTGGTTGTCATCCGGGACAACCCGAGATCCGGTCCCGCCCAGGATCTGGGGAAACGCCAAACCAAGAAGTTTAAAAGCCCCCGCCCTCCCTCAATCCTCAGTGCATCTGAAAGTAAGTAGCCTAGAAACACCAAGATGAAGGAAGAACTAGACACCTCTAAGTGACTAAAAATTCCCTGTGCTCCTGATTAGCAGAAAGGTGCTGGATAGGAAAGGGAAGGGTTATAGACGTTGTCCCGGATGACAACCAGAAACTCCATTACCGGTAGGTCTAATAGGAGTATTTCTCTAATTGTCATCCGGGACAACCCGAGAGATAGACAAGAAGTCTTCGCTAAAGACTCACCTAGGGAGGGACCACCGCCTGAAGCACCTTTCTGCCAAACGACTGGTCTTGTTGAGATAAAACATCCACTCTAATGCTTGATAAAGGTAGATGCGTTCGACCAAGTTGCCGCTTGACAAATCTGGTGAATGATGGCTCCTGCCCTCTCTGCCCATGATGTGGATAAAGAGCGAGTTGAGTGAGCTTTAATGTTATTAGGAACGGGACTATCACTACCCTCATAGGCTAAGGTAATGGTCTGCCTGATCCATCTTGCGATTGTCTGTCTGGACGCTTGCTGACCTCTATTCTTCCCTGAGAATAGGACCAATAGACTACTAGATTTTCTAAACTCTAGTTCTAGAAAGATAAACTAATAAAGATCTCCTAACATCCAAACAATGGAAAGATTCCTCTTTAACCCCAGCTGGCCTATCACAAAATGAAGGAAGAATGATTTCCTGAGACCTGTGAAATTCAGATGCTACCTTAGGTAAATAAGATGGATCTAATCTGAGTCCCACACTGTCAGGACAGATAATGAGGATTGGGTCCTTAATGGATAATGCCTGAAGATCACCCAGACGCCTGGCCGACGTTATAGCAATCAAAACGGCCAATTTGAGTGTCAAAAATTTCATATCAATATTCTCTATGGGTTCGAAGGGACCACCTGTCAGGCTGTTCAGCACTAAAGACAGATCCCATTGTGGAAAAATCTTTAACTTAACTGGAGTCGATCTTTGTAACGCTCTGAAATTTTTTTTCACATTCTTCTTGTGCCAAATGTCTATCCAACAATATAGATAGAGCCGAACACTGGACCTTGAGAGTGCTGGGAGCTAAATTCATCTCAAATCCGTCCTGGAGAAATTCCAGCACAGAACTGGTTAAATGCTGATCCCTCACCTTAGACTCACACCATGCTAAATAGACCTTCCAGACCTTACGATAAATGCTTTGGATTACAGGTTTCCTACATTTCATTAAGGTTTCAATAACTTTCTCTGACAGTCCCTTCTGTCTCAAGATTACCCTCTCAGGATCCAGGCTGCCAGTTTGAACAAATCTGGACTGGGATGGATTAGAGGCCCCTGGATTAACAGATCGGACGGAGTGGGAGGGGCCATGGAGGCTGAACTGTCATTTTCAGTAATGTCGCATACCATGGACTTTTTGGCCATTGGGGCGCTATCAGAATTAGGTTCCCTCTTTCTCTTTGAAGTTTTAGAAGAACCTGGGGAATTAGGTTTGTTGGAGGGAAGGCATACCCCAGAACAAATTCCCAAGGAAGATTTAGCGCATCCAATCCCAGAGACCTGCCGCATCTGTGAAGGGAGAAGAACCGGTCTACCTTCGCATTCTTTGGGGATGCGAATAGATCTATCTCCGGTAATCCGAATCTCTCCACCAGACTTTGAAAAACCTCTGGATGGAGTTCCCATTCGGACTGGTTTATCTGTTGGCGGCTTAAAGGGGAACTGAAGTAAGAGGTATACGGAAGCTGCCATATTTATTTCCTTTTAATCAATACCAGTTGCCTGGCAGCCCTGCTGGTCTATTTCTCTGCAGTAGTTTCTGAATAACACCAGAAACAAGCATGCAGCTAGTCTTGTCAGATCTGACTTTAAAGTCTGAAATACCCTATCTGCTGCAAGCTTGTTCAGGGGCTATGGCTAATAGTATTATAGGCAGAGGATCAGCAGGGCTGCCAGGCAACTGGTATTGCTTAAAAGGAAATAAACATGGCAGCCTTGATATACCTCTCTTCAGTTCCCCTTTAAGAAATCCGCCTGTACATTGAGTGATCCCTTTATATGGATCGCTGACAAGGACAGAATGCGAGGTTTTGCCCAGCTCAGAATTTCTGAACAGAGAGTCATGAGATCGAATGATCTCCGTCCTCCCTGTTTTGAAAGATAAGCCACCGTCGTGACGTTGTCTGAAAATACAAGGACATGATTCCCCTCTATCAGGGACTGAAATGATAGAAGAGCCTTCTGTACTGCCATCAGTTCTCTGAAATTGGATGATTTTTTGCTGACTGCCTGAGGCCAACTCCCCTGAGCGTGATTCCCCCTGGCTGTTGCACCCCAACCCCAGGAACTTGCATCTGTAAAGATCTTTACTGGATGTATCTGCCTCCAAAAACGACCTTCGCTCAGATTCTGACTGTCCAACCACCAGAGTAGACTGGACTTTACTGAGTCGGGGATACAAATCAGTAGATCCAGGGAATCGTCTGATTTGTCCCAATTGGAAAGCAGCAGGGACTGTAGAGCTCTGCCGTGAGACTGAGCCCACGTCACTGCAGGGATGGATGCTGAAAATAGACCGAGGACTCTCATGATCTGACGAAGAGAGGCTCTCTCTCAAACCATCAGGGAATTCACCTCGGATTGGATTTTCAGAATCTTGTTTGGAGGAAGAAAGATCTTCCTCTCTATTGAATCTATCCTGTAGCCCAGAAACGTAATTTGCTGAACCGGCTGCAGAGCTGACTTGTCGTAATTGACAATCCACCCTGCTTGAGTTAGTGTCCTGATGACAATATCCCAGTGTGAACACACCAGATCTCGTCTCTGCAAAAACTAATAGATCATCCAGGTATGGAACTATCGAGATTCCCTGGATCCTTAAAGGGAAGGTTCAAGCAAAAAAAAAAAAAAAAAATGAGATTCACTTACCTGGGGCTTCTACCAGCCCCATGTAGCCATCCTGTGCCCTTGTAGTCACTCACTGCTGCTCCAGTCCCCCGCTGGCAGCTTTCTGACCTCGGAGGTCAGGGCCACATTGCATACATTTTTACGCATTCCAGCTAGTGCAGGAACAAAAATGTACGCGTTTCACCACTAACGCGTAAAAATGTATGTGTTAATGTTCCTGCACTAGCGGGAATGTGTAAAAATGTACGCAATTTGGCCCTGACCTCCGAGGTCAGAAAGCTGCCAGCGGGGGACTGGAGCAGCAGTGAGTGACTACGAGGGCACAGGATGGCTGCATGGGGCTGGTAGAAGCCCCAGGTAAGTGAATCTCATTTTTTTTTTTTTTGCTTGGACCTTCCCTTTAAATCCTTCATAATCTCTGCCAGGACTTTTGTAAATACCCGTGGGGCTGATGCTATGCCAAATGGGAGTGCCTGAAACTGGAAGTGTTGAACATGGGAAGGAGTTCGAACTGCAAACCTTAGAAACTTCTGATGTTTGTAAAAAAATCGGGATGTGCAGGTAGGCGTCTTGGAGGTCTATTGAGACGAAAAATTCCTTCCCCTGCAATAGACCCCTTACTGAATAAATGCTCTCCATCCTGAATTTCTTGTAAATCAGAAATGGATTGAGAGACTTCAGATTCAAAATGAAACGAAACTCCCCGCTGATTTTCCTCACCAGAAAGACATGGGAGTAGTACCCCTGGAATCTCTCTTCCTGGGGAACTGGAATGATTACTCTCTTTTCCTGAAGTTTCTGAATTTCTATTTCCAGACCTCTGGCCTTTTCTGGGTCTTTTGGAAACAAATTCACAAACCTTCTTAGGGGGGGCTTGACTGAAAACTGAAGACGATAACCTTTTATAATACGCAAAACAAAAGGATTGGGATTCAACTTCTCCCATTCTAACCGAAAATAAATCAGTCTTCCCCCTACTGGTAAAGCGTCATTTATTCTGTTTGGGGGGTTCCGTCTTGCCAAGAACGAAACCTCCTTTTCCCCTTCCCTTCGGAAAGGACCATTTCCTCTGCACATTCCTATTCTTTACCTGCTCCTCTCCCTGTTTTTTAGGAACAAAGGGTCTTTTAGTTCTGGGATTTTTCTTTTTATTAGGGAATGGTTTCCCTCTCTCTGCCGAGCGGGCTAAGATATCTTCTAGACCCGATCCAAATAACAGATTACCTTCAAAAGGGATAGAACAAAGTCTGTTTCTAGATGTCTGGTCCCCCTCCCAGGTTTTCAGCCATATTGCTCGCCGGGCAGAGTTAATCAATGCCGTGGTACGTGCAGATACCCGGATGAGTTCCGTGACTGCGTCGGCCAAAAAAACTACCGCCTTAAGCACCACAGGAAGGGAAGCTGCATAATCTTTCAGGGCCCTTTTCCACTAGCAATCACAAACGCCAGTGATTGCGATTGCGATTTTTCATTAATTCTGTTATGCGATTGCGATTTTCATTTGCATTATCATTGTAAAAATCGCTCCAGCAAGCGATTGCGATTAGCGATTTCCAAATCGAATCACTGTAGTGGAAAATACTTCTCGTGATTTCTATGATAAAGTAGCAACCTTAGCGATTTAAAAATCACTAGCGATTTGCGATTCAGCAATCACAATCGCTCTAGTGGAAAAAGGGCCCTAAGAGGAGCCCCTTTAGAGATCTGCTCAATCAAATTATCCATCCAAATTCTTAAGTTACGCGAGATGCAGGTGGCTGAAATCCCTGGGATGAAGCCAAAAGCTGCCGATTCCCAAGCTTTCTTTAGGAGGGAATCAACTTTTTTGTCCATTACATCCTTGAGGACACCCGAGTCCTCAAAAGATAAATCGGAATCTTTGGAGTATTTAGATAAGGAGGTATCAAGCCTTGGACATTTCGTCCATTTATCAATTTCCGACTGGGAAAAGGGAAACCTCCTTTTAGAAGACTTAGGTATAAATAAAGGTCTTTCCGGATTCTGCCATTGGGAGATAATTTCCTGAAGAGTTTTATGAATGGGAAACACTCTCTTCCCGTGGACTGGCCCAGACCTGAATATACCTGATCCTGAGGTGTAATCTCTGGAACAGACTCCTTAATTTGTTCTGTGGAGTACACAGCCTTTAATAATTCGGAAGATTCATCTGGAGAAAAGAGAAATCTAGGAGCTTTAACTAAATCCTCTTTCTCCGAGTCCTCTGACCTGGGTTGTTCCCCCTCTTCTAAAGAGCCTGACCCAGAAATATCCTCCCCCTCCTCCTCAGCTCCTAAAATATCAGGCATGGAAAGAGGCTGTACCCCAACCCCAGAAAATACTGCAGAAGGACCTGGAAGGGGATCAGAGGGGGGTGGGACAAAAAATTCTTTAAATTTATCTAATGTCTCCTGCATATTCTTATTGACTGCCTCCATAACTCCCTTTAAAATGTTAGAAGTCTCAGACACTACAATAGAATCTGTGCATGCTTGACAAACATTTCTAGGGGCATCTGGAGCGACACAACCCACATCTTTTATACTTGGGTGGAACATTAGATTTAGATTCAGTTCTTGCCTGCAATAAAACATACAACAATAGGCACATAACTGAGAAGTCATCCAAGGTGATATAAATATACATAAGACATCACCCTCCACTGGAGGACTTACCACCCCTGACCCGGATGGCTGCGTTTGTGTGGAGGACTTGGCTGTCGGCCCTGCCACCTCCGACTGCTGCTGCTGTTGTGGCGGCTGCGACATGCCTCCGCTAACACAGAACGCTGGGGGAGACGCCAGGAACACGCTGCCTTTACTTCCTGGTTCTCCGTGATCCTCCCCTCATGCGGCCACGTGACCTCAGTGCGCGCTCTCTTCTCCTCTTGCGCCTGACGTCATCCCGGAAGCCGCTGAAGCCTGACGCCGGATACGCCTTGCAGAGCCGGCGTCTAGCGAGGAGAGGGAAGGTATGCCGACTAAAAATGCCACTCGGTCCTACCTCCCTAGACACAGAGGAACCTGCAGCTGAGCACCCACCTCCGCAAACGCTATCCACTGACCTGGTCCTCTGCACTTCATAGAAAACACCCACCCTCTGGTGAGTACCAAAAAAAACCAATAAATTTTCAACGGAGCTTGCTTCTAAAGGTGTTTCCGCTGCGGAAACACAGATGAACTGAGGATTGAGGGAGGGCGGGGGCTTTTAAACTTCTTGGTTTGGTGTTTCCCCAGATCCTGGGCAGGACCGGATCTCGGGTTGTCCCGGATGACAATTAGAGAAAATGCAGCTACCTAGCCACGCCACATCACTTCTGCATCTCCCAATGTGGAAGTGTATTGAAGAGATGGGATGTGGCTGTGCGAGAATCTGCAGCACGCTGCAGTTTCTCGGATCGTTCCACATAACATGCACGCAGTGGAAACTTCCATTGCTGTGCATGTGTTTCAGCACACCTGCAGTGCGATGCGACTATGTAGCTGCATCACACTGCTCCTAGTGGAAACGGGCCCAATGAGTTTGGGAATTGAGTATATTGTCTAATGCAACAGGTCAGTGTAAAAAAAAAAAAAAAAAAAAAGCCACTTTTTTTTAACTTATGCTGGGAATACACTGTTTCTGCCACTTGATTATTTTCTGCTTGTTTATCTTTTTCCATTCACTTGTCAGAAATCAAGCAGTGAAAGAATCAAAAAGGGAGATCGGACCTGTTGGACATCAAACCATCTAATCACCTAAACAGTGTATTACCAGCATTAGGGGTACATACATTATACCACTTCCATGTAGCATGAGCTTGTGTATGCACTTTTTAACAGTGAAAGGAAAGCCTCAAAGGTAAAGCCCCATCTACACCATACAATGCATTGATTCAAACATGAATAAAACCCTGATCAAGACACGTTTGATTGAATCAAATCAATGAATTGAATCGCACAATTGTATGGTGTAGGTGGGGCTTTACCTTTGAGGCTTTCCTTTCACTGTTAAAAGCCACCATGCTGTACTAGGTTTAGCTTGAAATTTGACTTTGCTAGATTCCTAATCCAGTTAGCTCTGTCAAAGATCTATTGTCTATGGGGCAATTATCTTACAGCAAGCAGCCAGAAAATTTAGTGCTAGGTACACAGATTTTCTGGCAGATTTATTTTCAGATAGATGCCTTTTAAAGCCCAGTCTACAGGATACGATTTTGTGCAATTCGATTACGATTCTATTTACAATCCGATTAAAGCCAACATGTCCGATCGGGATTCAATTCACCATTGCAAAACAATGGCAAATAGATTTGAATCCCAGTCGGACATTTCAGATTTAATTGGATTGTAAATAGAATTGTAATCGAATTGCACAGAGAATTGTATTGTGTTGATGGGGCATTTTCCAATTGAAGTGAACAGAAACCAGTCTGAAAATGCTCAGAAATTGAATCAGACATGTTAGAAATAATCTGACAGTAGATCGGCCAGAAAATCTTAGTGTACCTAGCAATGAATTTTGATCAGAGTTTAGTTCGTTTAGTTAACCTGTTGCTATTCCAGGACATAGATTCGACATCCTAATGAGTACTGCTCTTTATGTTCCAGGACATAAGATTTTATGTCCTGCATTAACCAGCCACCGCATGGTCACGTTCAAAGTCTTGTGAATGATTGTTCCTAGCTAATAGCGACAATAATGCCATAAAGTTGGGGGAGGGAAGGTAACAGTTGAATATTTAAAGAAAACCTGAACTGAAAATTAAAAGTCAAAATAAGCATACACAAGTCATACTTACCTTCCATGTAGTCTACTCCTCAGTGTCTTTCTCCTGTCCCACGTCCTGTTTGTTCACTGTGATCAAGGGAATTTTCCGTCCTCCATTTTGAAAATAGCCATTACCCATAACAGCTTTCTGGTCAGCACACAGTTAAACTGTAACATCGCCCACTTGAGCCATAGGGAAACATGGACATTACCTGGTACATCAGTTTTCCTCTCAGCTACAACTGACAGCAACTGATATTTTACTGACAGCAACTGATAAATTTCAGATCTGACAAAATATTGTCAGAACTGGAAGGGATTATTGTCAGAAGAAAATTGTGAGCTTCTGAAAGGAACTGATGGTAATGTAACTATGTAATGTTCATTTGAAGTTACCTTGTGTGTTTATTTTAAATATTTTTACTCAGTACAGGTTCTCTTTAAAGGAACACTTAAGTAAAAAAAAAAGTTTTACTCACCTAGGGCTTCCAATAGCCCCCTGCAGCTGTCTGGTGCCCTCGCCGTCTCCCTCCGATCCTCCTGGCCCCGCCGGCAGCCACTTCCTGTTTCGGTGACAGGAGCTGACAGGCTGGAGACGCGAGTGATTCTTCACGTTCCTGGCCACAATAGCGCCATCTATGCTGCTATAGCATATATCATATAGCAGCATAGAGGGTGCTAATGTGTCTGGGAACGCGAAGAATCACTCGCGTCCCCAGCCTGTCAGCTCCTGTCACCGAAACAGGAAGCGGCTGCTGGCGGGGCCAGGAGGATCGGAGGGAGACGGCGAGGGTACCAAACAGCTGCAGGGGGCTATTGGAAGCCCTAGGTGAGTAAAACTCGTTTTTTTGCTTTACTTAAGTGTCCCTTTAAAGTGATTATTCCAATATTGTACTTTTTTTTAAATCTATTTAATTTTTAACCCCAGGCTAGCCTTTTAACCTCTGCGCTACCTATACCTGTTTATAAACAGAGAAACTTCAGCCTAAAGAAACACTGTCAGTTACGTTAATTAAAATAGATAGGTAATATAATCTCTTACCCAACCCATTTTAAAGCAGACCCAAACCAAATATTTTTTTTTAATTAAAAATATTTAGTTGCATCACTCTGACACATACAAAGAAATAAACACTCCTTAAGGCCTCTTGCACACTGCATGCATTTCAGATTCCGATTCCGCTTTTTAATCTGTTTTTACATCCGATTCCGATTCAGATTTTTAATCTTAACTGCATGCTGCGTTTTTTGATCCGTTTTTCTGTTGAATGTATTCAAGGAAAATCGGAAACGGAATCGGAAAATGGATTTGCAGTGTGCAGGGAGCCTCAAACCTATGATCATTTCAGTGCATGCTTTTCACCCTCCTTTTCATAGCTTGGGTTATACTGGGGGCAGCCATTAGCAATTCCTCCATTGCCAGACACCATCTACTCCACCAGTCTGCTGGATTCTGTCCTGGCAATTTGAAAGGAAGGGAGGGGTTCCTCTAATAAATGTAAAATATTTTATATTTGTCTTCATACAGCTGAAAAAAGGCTGCTATTTACTATTATAATTTAGAAAATGGATTTTATTTCTGCAATCTTGTATTTTTAATTTGGGTCCACGTTAAAAGAATAGGCAAATGTTTTTCATGAGGGCAGTCATCTTTTTGGTTGAGAGGTGACAGAGTAAAGGTGATTCAAACTGAAATCTATTGGAATTCTATCCTAGTAGAGAAAATGTTCTAAAAACACAACAGATAGATAAAAAAAAAATCCATCTGATGGTATATCTGCTGCTAATCTGACAAGTGTATGGGCACCTTAGGAGACGGTGTCCCGTGTGCTGATCACCCCTCCCAGTTGCTAGGCAACATGAACAAGAAATCCCATCATGCTTTGCACAGCATCAGAGAAAAAAGCCTGGGCAGTTTTCTGATGGGTGGAGCTTAGCTAAAAATGCAGCCAAAAATGATGCTTTGGTAAGAAAAACAAAGTTCTGATGCTGTGAAACACCAAGCCTTTTCAGTGCTGCCGAGTAGATTTTTAGTCGAGGATCACTTTAATGACTGCTACCTGTAGCAACCAAATGCTATTACTAGGGCAAGAACATTTTTAGACTCCAATGCTTTACAGATATAATGCTCTGCTGCCACCAATCGATGCATCTGTACAGCTCTATGGCTGTAAACTGTCACCCTAGCAAATGCATTTAATCAGCACATATGTGCAGGCTGGGATTACAGACCACCACCTGCTCAGCCAGATGTAGAAATATGACATATGGTGCATTTTAATCAGGAAGAGCCAAATTTATTTATCTGTTTTATAACTAAGATGTCATGTGAAAATTAGGCAGTGTGAAAAATGAAAAGGGTATTTTCTGCATTAATGCTTAAAGAATAACTGTAAGGCATTGGAGTAATCAGGGGATATATCAAAATAAGTGGTACTTACCAGGAACTTTCTCCAGCTCCCAGGACATCCCTCGCCACAGTTATGCCAGCAGTTGTTCACCACAGGCCCATCCCAGTCCCCGGCGATGTCAGAGCGACCTCCAGGTAGCTCTGTACTGCGCCTGCGCAAGCGGTGCTGTCAATCACCAACACATGGGCCGGAGGGTATTTTCTGCAGTCCATGTGGCGGTGATTGACAGCACCGCAGGCGCAGCACAGAGCGACCTGGAGGTCGTTCTGACATAAATCGCCAGGGACCAGGACAGACCTGCGGCAAACAGCTGCGGACAGAGTTGCAATGAGAGACCTCCTGGGACCTTGGAGCTGGAGAAAGCCCCCAGTAAGTACCATTTAAGTTACGATCTATCTCCTGATGACTCCTTTATATACAAACGTTTTCTAGTGCAGGCTGTTACAATAGTCAAGAGGATGCTAACCAGGCAAATCCAAACTTTAAAAATCAATCTTACTGTGTTCCTTCTCTCCCCATGCCCCCAGATGGTACACAGATTTAACAGACACAAAAGAGAAGTGACATGCTATGCTGTATCAGCCTGATTGGCTGAAGCCTCTCACTCTGTGCTGTGATTAGCCACCTACTCTCCTTCACTCTGTTTCAGCTGCATTACTGCAGGGAGGGGGCAAGAGATTGTCTTCTGTCACTGTTCTCAGCCCCCTCCAGAGGTATGTGAGCTCCCCCTCTGCTGCATCCACCACCCACAGAATACTCCCTCTTCCATGCTGAATATTGGGGTAGGATAAAGGAGCTGCATAGACTCCCTGAATAGTTCCAGGTGCTGCAGTTCCTTTCTATACTCTGCACTGCCTCTGGTGGTAGTGCAGAAACCAGGTGGGAATGCCAGCACTTGGATACATTAGGCAAGTATGTGCCTGCTGCCTTAAAGAGAACCCAAGGTGGGTTTGAAGAATATCTGCATACAGAGGCTGGGTCTGCCTATACAGCCCATCCTCTGTTGCTATCCCAAACCCCCCTCAGGTTCCCCTGCACTCTGCAATCCCTCATAAATCACAGCCACTCTGCTGACAAACAGCTTGTCAGAACTGGCTGTGTTTATCTCTATAGTGTTAGTCTGCTACTCTCCCCACATCCTGCAGAACTCCAGTCCCTGCCTGCATCCCTTCCCTCCCTGCTGATTGGAGGGAAGGGATGGGGCAGGGACTGGAGCTATGCAGGAGGCAGGGGAGCAGCTGAGACTGACACTACAGATGTAAACACAGCCTCACAGCACAGCTGTAATTTATGAGGGATTGCAGAGTGCAGGGGGACCTTAGTGGGGTTTGGGATAGCAACAGAGGCTGGGCTGGATAGGCAGATCCAGCCTCTGTATGTATATAAAACACCTCGGGTTCTCTTTAATCCTCCTCACTACTGTGAATCAGTGTTGGGGGGGGGGGGAATTATTTAACCTGGAGGGCACAAGATGGCCCCCACCAGAAAATTATATATTGAAAATTAAAATATGGAAATTGTATAACATCTGACATGTATGTACAGCAAGCATGTATCTTACATATTTTTTTTATGATGGCTAACAGTTCAAGATAATATGGCATATTTAAAGTGTTACAGGTGTATCAGACACAGCTAGTGTCAGGAACCCAAAGAGAAACCATAAGACTTAAACTTCATCCCAAGCAGTAGCTAATAATTGCTTTCCCATGAGAAATGTTTCCTTTTTACAAATGGGTCATCAGGGGCTCTGTATTGCTGATCATGGTGATACTCCCTCCCACAGTGTGATGTCAGGACCAGTGGATAAATGCTTTTATGTGGTGATAGCATCACACATGCAGCATAGATAACTTACCACTTAAAAACTGAACTTTCCAACTTCCAAAGACATCTGCTATGCTTGTAACTCAGCTTGCATGCAAAGTTAATGCTGGCTATTCTGCTTTGAATTGGGTTAGTCAAAGTGAGCAGCAAGTGCATCTGCCTGGGCAAGTTCCAAGCTGCATAAAATGTGAAACATCTACATTTGCAATATCAAAGACCTATGACACTTGAAGAAACTTTACACAAAGTGACTGTAGCCAACATGGTCAGATAATCCAAATTTGTATTAAGAGTACAAAAATTGTACATTTAAAAAGTAATAAGTGCACTGTAAGAATTGGTGTCTTGCAGCAGTTCCCAACCCACTCACATGTAAATTCTTATTTTGGTGCTCTACCCCATCAGCAAAGCCACTGTGACATTCTAGTTTTTTTATTTAAAAATCAAAATTTCCCATCAGCCAGATCAACAGCAGAGGTTTCAAACTAGGATTTATAGGAGAGCTACTGAGCTGACACCTGCTTGTGCTTAGGATTATGCACTTTAACAACAATGAGCCTGACTCCTAGGAAACAGGTGAGTTTTTAAAAAAACTTTCCCCAGGGGATGAACGAACATTTTATAACACATTTTAGAAGTCTTGGCTACTACAGTATAAAATTTGTCTTTAGAGAGCCACCTGCTACGAAGATTTGATTTGTGCAAAATTCCAGTTCTAACAAGTGTTGAAAGGGTACAACTACAGGGGTGGTATATATGTTCAAGACTAACATTCCAGCCAATAAATGAGTAGTTCCTGCATAGACCCTTACCCTGTACTCTATACGTGACTAACAGATGCAGCAAATGCAGTTTTGGCAAGTTGGCAGATTCAGCACCTACCTGGTATACAGATATTGCCATTTGTCCAGCTATATACATAAATATATATCCTTACTATAGCCAATCTAGAACAAAGTATTGTACAGCCCAGACTGCATGCTGTAGACCGCATTCCTAAAATCCCTTCCCTCCCTACTGTCACAAGCAGAAGACTAAGCAAACATACTCACTGCTTCAGGATGCCCATAGGGCACCATATAACAATCAGAACATGCCAGTGTGCATTCTGATGCAGTCTCACATGTCACTCTGGCCATGGAGACCCAATGCAGTGAGCAGGTGAATGCACTTGTTTCATTCAGCTTACAACTGCAGGGAGAATAGAAAAATCCAGCCAGCAGGCCATGTTTGCAGAGCACACAGGACTGATACAGCCCACAGCCTGTAGTTTACCCAGTGCTGTTCTAGACCAGTTTGTCTTAACATGTTATTGGTATGTACCCCTCCTAAAACCCTGTACTTACCAAATACACCCTAGCATAATCATAAGTACCTCTTGACAAATAGATATTTGATTGTAGTACATGATAATTGCCTCTAAACCATTTCCAAGCACTTACTATTGCTTTTGATTAACTAAAATACTAAATGTGTTTAAGATCTATCATTTTCTAAAACCCCCCCCCCCGGGGTATGTGTACCACACATTGAGAACCTAGGTTCCAGACCACTATCCCCTGGCACTCATATGTATAGTCAAACATTCAGGTGAAGGAAAACATCCTGCCAAGTCTTAAAGAGAACCCGAGGTGGGAATTACTAATACTATTGGGGCACAGAGGCTGGTTGCGCACACTAAGACCAGCCTCTGGTGCCCCATTGTGTGCCTCCATGTCCCCCCCCTGCTCGCCGCTATAGACCCCGCAGCGCGTCGCCAGCACAATGTTTACCTAAGCGCTGTCAGTCAGCGCCGCTCCTCCGCATCGGCGCTACCCGCCCGTGTCCCTTCTATCAGCAAGAGGGAAGGGACACGGGCGGGTGCAGAAGAGGCGTGGGAAAGGCACTGACAGACAGCGCTAAGGTAAACATTGTGCTGGCGACACGCTATGTGTCGCCAGCACTGCAGGGTCTATAGCGGTGAGCAGGGGGGACATGGAGGCACACGATGGGGCAACAGAGGCTGGTCTTAGTGTGCGCAACCAGCCTCTGTGCCCCAATAGTATTAGTAATTCCCACCTTGGGTTCTCTTTAAGCCTGGTACAGCCCTTCAAATTTAATGCCAATTTTACCCCTTCCATGCAGTATGAGGGGCAACATTTTGAATACTATGAATAGGTTATGTAGTTAAAGGGAACCTAAACTGAGAATGATATGGATTTTTCCTATTAAAATAATACCAGTTGACCTGACTCTTGCTAATCCTGTGTCTAATACTTTTATCCACAGCCCCTCAACAAGCATGCAGATCAGGTGCTCTGACTGAAGTCAGACTGGATTAGCTGCATGCTTGTTTCAGGTGTGAGATCCAGATACTACTGCAGCAAATTAATCAGCAGGAGAGCCAGGCAACTGGTATTGTTTAAAAGGAAATATTCATATCCCTCTCAGTTTAGGTTCCCTTTAAGCTCCAATGCTGCATGGAAGTGTTAAAATTGGCCAATCAAAAATGAGAAGTGTTTATGCACCCCTTAGTCAGCATTAGCAGACACTTCAAAATGTAACTTTCTACTTTGGCGTTGCATATATGAACAGAAGGTTTGTGCTGACCGATTCTCTCCCCGTCCCCATCCCAGGGGCATGGTCACCAAAAATTCTCTACTCAGTTTTAATTGCTTGCCTATAAGTGGCTGGAGAAAACCCCCAGGCAAGGAGAACGCAGCACGAAAAAGTCACATTTTACAATTATACGAAAACAGGAGTAAATAGACTATTTAATGCATGTGCAATATAGCAACTTTACATTTAAGCCAAAGACAATAGATTGTTAGGGTTCAGGGTCTAGCACAAATACACTTACCTTATTCAATAAATATACATTGAAAAAAAGATAGGCCATTTTAATTGAGTAAATTCTACATCTGTAATATACAATAAAGGTGTATAAGCTAATTTAACATAATTGGCTGATTTTATACAGCACTTATATCTTTTAGTCCATAAGTAAGTTATTAAGTGATAAAGAACATCAAACACAAACACTTCTCTATATCTAGGAAATAAATGTCTAAAACAAAAATGTAGAGACCCCATCACTTTATAACCCACCCCAACAGTCTAAACTCTGGACAGAGGATAAGCCCGCAGCCGCCCTTCCAAAGAAGGAGACTGTCGCTTCGCTTATCAAAATATCTGGAATTCTGATCCGTTATGAGCATCGAGACAAGATTCAATATATTTCCAAAGAAAAGCACAATGCGCGTCGTGATTCGCCTATTCAGCAACAGCAAGTACGGCATTCACAAAAATCTCATCCCATGGATCAAATCAGATCAGCCACATTCATAGGCATCTCCTCCACAGTAGTATTGTAGAAAGTCTCAATATCCCGAAGTATTCTCTTGTCCTCCTCTGTAACAAAGTTTATTGCCACACCTTTCCTACCAAAGCGACCGCCACGGCCAATTCTGTAAAGACAGACAGAATATTTAGCGCAAATTCGAAAAATAAAATTCCTGCAATGAGAAGGTGACAAACATGCTTGAAGCCAGTGGTTACCAATTTAAAAATTAAAAAGTCAGATACTCCAAGGAGAGTGAAGGCTCGGTCCTAATGAGCCTTCCCTCTCCTCTCGGTGCCGCTCTGGCTCCCCCGTTTGCGTCTGCTGCCGAAGGGACTTCGGTCTTCAGGAGCACGCGGGCTTCCAAAGACGGGCCGCTCTATACTACGCACGCGCGAGTGCATCATAGAGGGCGCTTGCGCATGTGTAGTATGGAGCGGCCCGTCTTCGGGAGCCCGAGTGCTCACGAAGGCTTCCGAAAGCTCCCTTCGGCTGCGGAAGTGGCAGTATTTGACCGAACTGGTCGAATACTCTTACGGGGATCCTGCGCGGGCACCAGGAGAGGAGAGGGAAGGCTCATGAGGACTGCGCCTTTCCTCTCAGGTGAGTATCTGACTTATTTTTAAGTTGGTAAACCTTCACTTTAAAAAGACGAACTTAAACTCAGAACTTTCATCCAATCAGTAGCAGATCTCCATTTTTGCATTAGGTTTCATTAACACTGTATCCAGCGTCTGAAAACCCTGCAAACCTGGACTGTCTTGTCTGTTAAGTTTTTTTAGCATGGCTCTGCTTTTGAAGTGGGTGAAATCTGCCCCTATTTTTTTAACATTTGTATCTGTGGCTCCAGTTTTGGTCTGGGCCCCAAAATTGAGCGATGGACACTCTTTCAAAAAACAAATGTGTTGAACTGAGCCTTAGTCTTCAATTTTATAATTTCACTTTGTACGGTCTTCCACCCCCTATCTTTTGGCAACATTCCTCTTAAGGCATGATCAAGGCACAATCAAAAACTGCTCCCTTTAAAACTATTGGGAGATTGTTATATGGAACAGTAAATTTACATGCTTCCACATTAGTTTGCAAAAGGAGGAGAACAAATTCATAGATCTAGCTACTGCTGCAGCCAATAGCCTTTTCATAATTAAATAGGCACTGAGTAAATTTAACAGTTTTAATTATACAAGAACATGGATGCAACCAGGGATGGGCTCTTGAGTAAGCAACTACTTTAATTCAAAAGTAAAAATGCCTCAGGTGTGACCACGGGAGACAGAGGGGATTACTTACCCAGAAGTCCGTTGGCTTATAAGTGTCAATCCACGTGTTCCATGACTCGCTACCAGCTTTTACTCAAGCCCCAAGGTGCTTGGAATCCCTTGTACACACACAACTTGTTTGCTATTGTTCAAACTACTGATAAGATGCAGCTCAAGTCAATCCAACAGTTGGATTGACTTGCTGCATCTTATCAGGTGTTTGAATACCAAACAACTATTTGGTTGTAACAAGTGGTTTTATAATGGTGCATTTAAAAAAAGACTTCTTGAGCATGTGTATGAGGCTTAAAGCCACATCTACACGCGTAGATGCGGCTCCGATCCTCCTCATCAATCGAGCCGCTAATGCGGCTCGATTGAAAATCCGACAGGATGGATCTTGCTTCCACCGATTCCCTGCTTGCTCCCTGCGAGGGAATAATGGCAGGGAATCGAGCGGAAGATAAACGGCGCCAGCGGGGAATCGAATGCGGGGGACGTGGCGGGCACGCGGAAGAGGCGATCCGCCGGCTAATAGAGCCGCCGGATTGCAGCCTCATCTACGTGTGTAGATGAGGCTTTAGGACTGCCAACAGATACACAAAGGGAACATCTGATTGGATCCTATAGATTAGGGCTTCCCAACCCTGTCAAGTACCACCGATTGTGAAAACCACAAACATTCACAGGTGAGGCAATTTGTGTCAGCAGATCTTAACGGATTCCCACAAAACGTGCACAGTTTGTGGTACTTGACAGGGTAGGAATACCTGCTATAGATCAGCACTGTCCAACTGGGAGCCCTGGTTCCCTCCAGGACTTGTCAACATAGGAGGTTGGAGTCACTGCCAGGTAAGTACTAACTTTCCCCACTAACTGGGATGTTTAGTGCAAAAGAAATGGGTGGGGAGAGACTAACAAATTACGCATTTTATTATGAAATGTAGCCCAAATCTAAGTTTTTGAAGACCAATCCAATTTTCAAAGAAGATTTTTTTGACCTGTATGTTTTATCCCACTATTTGTACCTTGAAAACTCATTGTGGCCAGCCCCCCAAAAATTGTCTGGGTCAATAAAGTTGGACAGCACTGCTATAGACAAGAATCCCATCTACATGCCCATTATTGCACTCAGGGTATTCTTAGGTGTTCAAATACAACATTTGGATCTACTGCCCCACTTTCATTCTGAGTGAGGTTTACTAGAAATCAAATACCATTTGATGTAAACAAGCCAAAACAGCAAAGGAACACATACAAAAGCCAAGGCATTACTACCACATTAACCAGTACCAAACTGTTGTATAATACAACAGGAAAAGTTGACATTACCTTTACATGAATTAGTCCCAAGTTCCAGTGGTCACCATCAGTTCACGACAGCGTGTTTTCTCTGGTCAAGAGAAAGACACACTAGTTCCGCAGGCCACTCAGCAGCATCCTGGAGCAAACGAAACTCTGCTCCTTAGCTATTCAAACATAAAAGTTTTATAAAAAAAATTGCCTAGGGATTACACTAAGTGCCATTTAAAATAGCACAAAAACTGTTTGAGACCAAGCGTCCCTGTCTACTGTGGTGTTCCAGACAGACAGGGATAGTAGGAAACAATTTACTATTTGCAGGGGGAACGACAGAACAGCACTTCCCAGCTATACTGTAACTTAACCTGCATTAAAGAACATTTACCGATTAGAAATGGTAGTTAATGCTTTGGCATTAAGAACCTTGCTGTATTTGTAAAACAGCAGTTTAACTATACAAAGCTTCATGCTCAATAGGAAAACTAAAAATGACAGTCAAGTCAACAATTTCACAATTCCAAATGTTATACATACCTGTGAATGTAGTTTTCACGATTGGTTGGAAGGTCATAATTAATAACCAGGGAAACCTGCTGCACATCAATACCACGTGCCTAAAAAAATTAAATCAGCGTTCAGTTTTAAGCTAGGAGTCTGACACTAACCTTACTGTGACATCGCAAAACTGCAATGTATTAAGCCTTAATGCAATTTTTTTTTTTTTTTTACGGATACCAGAGGTAAAAAGATTGAGAAAAGGGAGGGGGAGCAGGCATGTATGGTGACCTGTCCTGAGGCCCACTGCTCCCCCCTTTGTCAGCTAAATGCCCCCTTGCAACCTCTGGGTCACCAGAGTACACAGCATCAGTACACAGTTGCAGGCCTGACTGCAAGCATCCTACAGTCAGTGACTGTTGGCTGCACACTGTAGGATGCATGCAGCCAGGCCAGTGAACTGATGCAGACTCCGAGTGACCCAAAGGAGGTTGCTGGGGCATTTAACAGGCAAAAGGAGGGGTGTGAAAGCAGCATGCATCAGGACATCTCACCTTACATGCCTGCTCCACCTGTTTCTCAACCTTGTCAGCTCTGGTATCCTTTAACCACTTAAGCACAACTGGACGAGATTTCTCGTCCAGTTGGGCTGCGCACACTCCCGCGGGTCACGCGCGCCCCCGCTGCTGGCCGCTAGCCCACCGATCAGTGAAAGGTATTCTAAATCCTTTTGCTGATCGGACCCCCCCCGGAGAAAAGCCGACAGCGTCTTCAGACGCTGCGGCTTTTCTGAGCTCTGGTCTCCTTTCTTCTGCCTGGGAGCGAGAGCTCCCAGGACTTTGATTCTGGCCATCTTGTGGCCAAATAGCAAATTACACCCCAAAAAAAAGTTTTAAGAATAAACCTATAAATATATTAAAAAAAACCCTGTTTACCTCCCACACCAAAAAATACCCACATACAAGTTTAAATAAAAAAAAAAAAAAAAAAAATTACAATAAAAAAAAAACAAAACATAAATAGTTACCTAAGGGTCTGAACTTTTTAAATATGCATGTCAAAGGAGTATATCAATATGATTTAATAAGTTATGGGCTTCTAAACAGTGATTGACGCAAAACGGAAAAAATGCACCTTTATTTCCAAATAAAATATTGTCGCCATACATTGTGATAGGGACATAATTTTAACGGTGAAATTCCCGGGGAATATGGGCAAATACAATACGTGAGTTTTAATTATGGAGGCATGTATTTAAAAACTATAATGGCTGAAAACTGAGAAATAATGAATTTTTTCCATTTTTTTCTTATTCTTCCTGTTAAAATGCATTTACAGTAAAGTGGCTCTTAGCAAAATATACCCCCCAAAGAAAGCCTAATTGGTGGCGGAAAAAAAAAAAAAAAGATATAGATCAATTAATTGTGATGAGTAGTGATAAAGTTATTGGCAAATGAAAGTTGCTCGGATGTAAAAAAAATTCAACCCTTCGGGCTTAAGTGGTTAAAGGTTGGGGAGGGGGTGAGACTGACATGTACCCATCTCAAGTACAAATTGGTAACAAGCGCTCAATATATATATAAAAAAAAAAAGTTAAGCATTCCTCTAAGGTTTTTACAAAAAATATTCACTTACATACAGGATTTCTGATTTAAACTAGAAAACCTTCCCCATTCAGCTGCACATTCCCACCTGAACATGACAGCACTACCACCAGGTTAGAGGGAAAGGGTACCAGGATCCTGGAAGCTAACAGAATTTTGTACTTTTACAACTAGCATTAATGGTATATTGAGGGGGTACACAGAGCTATCATGGTATTTCAACAGAAATTGTCAGCCAAGAATTAGTAGCAAACTACAACTGTGTAGTCCACTGTGGAACATGGCTCTTAATCTTCCAAAGACCATGCTGCTAGGTACAAGAAAACCTTCACAGAAGAAAAGTCTTTGGGAGAACGGTGGTAAACCCATAAATGGCACTTACTAGCAAGTCCGTAGTGATCAACACACGACTGGATCCAGACCTGAACTCCCTCATAATGACATCTCTCTCCTTCTGGTCCATGTCGCCATGCTAAGAGGCAAGAAGGCAATGTTACAATAAAGTATAACTCACATTAACACTATTGTCTGAAACCAAGCGTCCCTGCCTGCCACAGTGACAGTCAGGGATAGTAGGAAACAGGTTTATGTTAGCAGGGGGAACGACAGCACAGCACCACACTGCTGTACAGTAACTTATCCTGCTTCTAACTCTGAAAATGGCTTACCAAAGCAGATACTGTAAAATCTCTGGCATGCATTTTCTCCGTTAGCCAGTCAACTTTTCTTCTTGTGTTAAGAAAAATGACAGCCTGTGTAATGGTCAGCGTCTCATATAAGTCACATAACGTATCCAACTTCCATTCCTATGACAGGAAAAAGAAAAGCTAAACTGTAAATAGACATTTAAGGTCTAAAAGATAACTTTAGTGCGAGTTCAAACATCTAAACACAAATGCTACAAAACTTGTATTCTTACTTCTCGCTCAACATTAATGTAAAACTGCTTAATGCCCTCCAAAGTCAGCTCCTCTTTTTTAACAAGAATACGAATTGGATCCCTCATGAACTTTTTGGTCACTTCCAACACATCAGTGGGCATAGTGGCAGACAACAGGACAACCTAGGAGAGGGAAAGACCCATCAAAAGTAGCTCCAATGTAAAAGCCTCTCCAGCATCACAGATCTGTACTGCAAACAAGTCTAATCTTATAAAGTTTAAAGAGAACTTTTAACAAAAAAAAAGTTCCCCTGGGGGGTACACAGGAGGTGGAATCCTCAGGGTCCCAATGAGGCTTCCACCTTCCCTGTAGCTGCAGGCAGTACAGCACTGGCTCCCTTGAAGTGTCCCACAATCCTCCCATGACAAACGCTGATTTACTTACCCTTTCTGGGTGGAGATAGCCGAAAGATAGCCGCCTGCGCAGTAGAGCGACCTGACAGTGATAGGCTATTTCCACCATCTCCGAGCGGACAGCCAATACTGCACCTGTGCTGGAGCAGGGAAGGTACATTTTTACATACCTGCCATTTTGGGAGCTTTATCACTGCCACCTTGGGACCAAGGAGGACAGGGGAAGCCTCAATAGGATCCAGAGGCTTCCCCCACCTGAGCTGAGAACCCCTCAGGGGAGTTATTTTTCAGTTACAGGTTCTCTTTAAAGGATAAAGAATTTAATATATACCTGCCATACTGTTGAGATCATGTTTAGTTTTAAGTAAACATTCCAAATAAGCATAACATGTAGCTATGACACAAGTGTTGACAAATCTCACTTCACTACAGCACAAAGCCCATCCTAAAAGACAGAATAAGTTTTAAATCCCCACAGAATGATTCTAGGATTTTTCATAACACCAACTAAGCCCCATAAGTGCCCAGCCCAGGGATCACCCTGCTTAAAAGGTGGTTGGCTTTTACGCATTGTAACCACAGCAGAAGTCTGCCTATAACTCCACCCATCTTCAGAATCTTGCTCTGCACCCATTTATTCAAATATTTTACAAGTGAATGCAGAACTCTGCTGCTATGAGGCTTCTGCCCAGCTGAACATAGAAAGCCCATTTTATGCTGTGGATCTTTCATCAGGTGAAACAAGCTTTCTGTAGAGAATAGCAAAGGACCTCGGCAGTGCTCATGCTGTCAGGGTTTAGAGTTAGGATGTGAAGCGGCCTAAGCAACCCTGAACTGAAAAGGGAACCTAAAGCAAATCACATGGAAACTGCCTCATTTCCTTTTAAAGACAGTTTGCCTGACCTTTGCCACTAACTTTTAGTCAGACCCAGAACAAGCATGATCATATTTTACAGAAGCTTAACTGGATTAGCTGCATTGCCAGCTCCTACACATTAGGCAGGATTATTAACAGAAAGAAGTGCAACTCTTCATTCAGCGTTACTACTATCAACCGTTAATAACAATGGGTATTAAGCCACTGAAAGCTTGCATATATTTGTTTTAGCATATCCCAGATTGAAACAGAACACGCAGACAAGAGAATTATCACTAAATATAATGTATTCTTGTGAGAATATACAGAGAATATACAAAAATTACATATAAGCAAGTTATGATTAAGATGCCAATTACTAAGATATCAGTTATGATTAAGATGCCAATTACTAAGATATCTGCTAACATATTATAAGGTCCACCAAAAAAGATATTGCATGAGATACATTACCAGTTCCTAGAGACCGTTTAAGCAAGAGCAGCAGCCTAAAAATCTCTCTCGTTACCTATCTTTATAATGTTAGAACAAAGAAAGAAATCTAACTCCTCCTGCTGATTAACATACGCGTATGTGAGCACACCACATTCCAGAAATTCATTCTGATGATGTAATGTGCTTTTGGTTTCACTTTCTATCTTATGAGTCATTCTAGGAGACCTTGCCAACTATTAGCTACTTGCCAAAATATTTCAGCTATTAGTTACGTCATTTTCAGTGTGAGAAAAACCAAGTGTGGGAATACATGAGAATAGTTTCACATCATTACACTATGCGTGATATAAGACTGGTTATACAACAGTAATTTTGAGACTATGGGCTAGGAATAAATCAAAAGATATAAATTCATGATATATAAAAGGAATACAATGTTAAATACTTGACAGCATGCTTGTTTCAGGTGTTTGATTCAGACAATGTATGAAACATCAGGATGCCAGGTAACTTGTATGGTTTAAAGGAAATATGGCAGCCTCAATATGCCTCACTTCAACTCCAAATACCAGCTGCCTGTAGTCCTGATCTTTTCTGGCTGCAGTAGTGTATCACCTGAAACAAGCATGCAGCAAGAGCATTTCAAATCCAACTTTAAATGGTTACAATTACTTAAGCAAAACTCCACACTTATTCAAGTTTTAAATTGCCATTTAAGCTACATAGAAGCAAAGGTGTCAAGCTTTGATACCTGAATGTTTGTGCTTAGCTTTTGAAAGATTTCATAAATCTGATCCTTAAATCCACGGCTCAGCATTTCATCTGCTTCGTCTAAAACAAACATCTTGATCCATTTGGGAGCTGAAAGGAAAATAGTCAAAGTAAATAGTGAGACAAAACTGCTTGTATATGGTGTAAAGTATGCATGTACAAGGCAGGACATTTGCTGGGGTTTGGGATCTGATCCCTCAGGTGGCAGAGCTGAGGCTGGACATGCTGGATTCTTTGCAGAGGTGGTAGTTAGAGTTCCATCCAGCGTGTGGACAGGCCTTTAGCCCTGGCACATATAGCAAGAACTGACCAACTATTCTGTTGGATTTCCAGATACAATTGGATGTGAATGTCAGAATAGACATGTATCACTTTTCCATTACAAGTCTGAGCTTTTCCCACTGCTGATTTTTCATCACACCCAAAGCTTAACAGCTTTTCGAATCACCAGCACTTAGAAAGTCTGCTAGTGGGTTCCAGTCCAAACAAAAATACAAAAACTTGCGCTTAAATATTGTGACAATCCCAGAAACTCTAGGCTAGGTATCCAACCCTGTCCTCAAGGCCACCAAAAGTGCATGTTTTGCAGGAAGCCAAACATGCACAGGTGAGGTAATTTGCATCTCAGTAGAGCTGATTAAACTACCTCTGGATTTATACAAAATGTACTGTTGGTAGGCCTTGAGAACAGGGTTGGGGAACACTGCTCTAGGCTAATGCAAGTGGATGGAGCTGAGCCCACAGGAGAGCTTTGCTGCAAAGCAAAAGAATTTTCCTAAGGACATTTGTGAAAGCATAGATCTGTTTTCCACAATAGTGGACTGAACCAGCTCCAACATTGCATGTTACAAAGCTGGTGTAGTGTGCCACATACAAACCTGAGAATGAATTATATGTAGTTACCAAGACTCCAGAAACAGGATGACTTACACAGATAGCGCCGATTCAACATATCGAACACTCGTCCTGGAGTCCCAACCACTATATGAGGTGCTTCAGCCTGTAGCTTCTGCATTTCGTTGCGAACATTTGTGCCTCCAATGCAAGCATGGCATGTTGCGCCCATATAATCACCCAAGGCCAAAATAACCTTTTGAATCTGAAGGGGGGGGAAAAAAGCAGAGATTTAGTATTTTAACATGAAGCAAGCTTATACCAAGTTAGGTTTGTAATGAGATGTGCAATTAAACGCCTTGTATAGCTATATTGGTAGGTTACCCAATGCAAGTCCCACAAGAAAGTCTTGCCCACTGTTTGAAAGCAGAACAGAGGTCTTCCTAGCCCTGCATAAGTACTCACCAGCTGAGCTAGTGTTTGTACAAGTCAGTAATTGACGTCAAATTCCAATGTTCTCCCCAGGCTCTTTTAGCCGGGTGCTCCACCCAGCTAGTTTTGGTGACCACCCGGCTGTCATCGGCTCTCCTCTTCCTATGCTGTAAGCAGAGTTGCTCACAGAAGCACTGGCCCTGCATTCTCATCTCGCCCCACCCGGCTACTTTTTCATGCCACCCGGCTACTATTTCATGCCACCCGGCTGGAAGAAATTTCTGGGGAGAACACTGAATTCCCTAGTAAAGAGCTCCTTCAGCCACCTCATTTGCAGCCTAGTGTAATCTTGTTAGAGCCCTGTATGTGCCTTGCTTCCAAAACAGCAAGATTAAGCAAGCCAGTGTGTGAGCATGACATTGAAGTCTGTTCCAGCACGGCTAAATCCCATCAGCATGGCCACCTCTTTTCTCCCCAGCTGATGAGTACCAGTATTAATTACTAGTGTAGTCACGAGGTAGCAAGGCTGCACTGCAAACACTGAAACTCCTATAGTAAACCTTGCCTCAATTTTTACTGTCATACAATCCTTTAACTGAGATGTTGCAACACAGAAGATGTGAGAACACATTGGAAACAGCTGCAGTTAGACTGAGCTCCTTTTGAGGCACAAGCACTGTTGTACCTGCAATTCAATGTTATCTGAAGCTGTGTGGAAAATGTCAACTATTGGAAAATTATTAAATGGCAATACCCAATTTAGTGCTACCACGTCACAAACCAGACTAGTACAACTATAAGGCATGGAAGCAATTCTGTCTAAAAGCCCATTCTGCCAAGACTGATATCCAACTGTAGGTGCCTACCATTTCCAGGTTAAAGGTGACTTTACATGGGTCATTTTGCATCAGAAGCTCTAGTCAAAAATTGCCCAAAAAAGCGTGCCAGAAAGTTTAAGGCCTCGTTCACATCTGACTAGCACAGATGGCCGTGCGATCCGAATGCAATGCGTACGATCGCACAGCATCTGCGCTGCTAATCCCATCCATTGACAGTGATGGGATCAGCTCTGCACTTGCAGGCAAAATGCAGGCAGCAGTACGCAAGTGCTTCCCAGCACATCGTACTGCTGCGCAGTAGGTGAACGGTAGAAGGGCAGTCTATGCCCTTCTGCCATTCCTGCATTTCAGCACATCATATGTACTTCCACATGTGCACGGAAATGTGTATGATTGACCAAGGCCTTAGATTGAGCAGTCTGAGACACTAACAGGGGCAGGGGTGTATTTGTGCCTTATTTCTGCAGAAAACTACAGCCAAAAGGGTAGGGATGGTTAATGAGATGCAAATAGTTCTAATTGTGCATACTGTATGCAAACTAATGTAGCTTTATAACAGACAACATTTAAAAACATTTTAATATTAAAAAGAAAAATATGCAAGCGGAGGGTATAAAATACCCACCCAAGATTAAATATGCTATGCATGGCCAAAAACTAACTTTATGCCCCTTCAGCCCAATCTACACGATACGATTTGTGCGATTCAATTACGATCCAATTAAATCTGACATGTCCAATCGGGATTCAATTCAACTCAATTTGCCATTGCAAAACAATGGCGAATTGAATCCTGATTGGACATGTCGGATTTAATTGGATCATAAATAGAATTGTAATCAAATCACACAAAGAATCATATCGTGTAGATGGGGCTTAACCACTTAAGCACCAGGCTGTTTCTGTAGTATCTGCTGCGTGGGCTCCAGCCCGCAGCACAGATCATGATTACAGCAGGGCGATCAGACTCCCCCACTCCGTGTGGCAGAGCAGGGGCTCCTCAAAGCCCCCCTCTGCAGCGTTTTCCGTGCCCTTCCCTCCCTCTCCCTTCCCCTATAGGCTGCGCAGGACGGATATCTGTCCTGCGCCAGATAGGATAGGCTTCAGCCTATCAAATGACGGCGATCGAGGCTGGGGATCGCCGATCTCCTTTACAGTGCTGCTGCATAGCAGCGCTGTGTTGATGTAAACAGCGGTGATTTCTTCCCCGCGTGTTTACATTACACGTGTGAGCCGCGATCGGTGGCTCGCACACCGTTCACGGAGACACCCTCCTTGAACTGGCATGGAAAGGCCTCTCAAACAAGCAGCCGTTTACATGCAAAACCACAAACGACCAGCTGCCGCCTATCAACGTTAGCTGGTCATTAAGTGGTTAACCAGTTCAGCCTTCAGTCGTTTTCACTTTATGCATCCGAGCAATGTTCACCTCCTATTCATTAGCCTATAACTTTATCACTACTTATCACAATGAACTGATCTATATCTTGTTTTTTCTGCCACCAATTAGGCTTTCTTTGGGGGGTACATTTAGCTAAGAGCTACCTTACTGTAAATGCATTTTAACAGTAAGGGAAAAAATGAAATTCATTTGTCAGTTTTAGGCCATTATAGTTTAAAATAAAACATGCCTCCATAATTAAAACCCACGTATTGTATTTGCCTATTGGTCACGGTTCTTTCACAGTTTATATTATGTCCCTATCACAATGTATCACGACAATATTTTATTTGGAAATAAGAGCAATGTTTCCGTTTTGCGTCCATCACCATTTACAAGCTTAAAAAAAAAAATATATAAATATTTCATCTTTACATAGATTTTTGGGAGGGTGGGATATAGTGTTTTATTTGGGGAAATATTTGTGTATTGTAGTGTTTTTACTTTTACGTAGTTTTACTTTTTGGCCACAAGATGGCAATCTTGAGTTTGTTTACATGACGACACTGCGTACAATGTACGCTTAGAGGGACATAGCTTCAGAAAAAGCGTAGCTTCCGAGAGAAGCTGTTGCTTTTTCAGCGGGGGAGAGGAATCAGTGATCGGGCACCATAGCCCGATTCACTGATTGCCTGGCTAACGAACTGCGGGCCGGGAGCGCGCGCGATCGGCCTCCTGGACATAGGTACTACGTCCTGGAGGCATAAATGGTTAAGATACCTCTTCCACTGGCTGGAATCAGATTCAATTGCAGCAGTTTTGCCAATCTCTAGAGCACCACATGTAAATCGCAGTGCTTATTTTCCATGTCAACATGATTCATGTTGAATGGCGATTGCTGGCCAGTATGATTCTTTGTGATTGCGCTATGTTCAACGGCTGTACGGCACAAATGCAGATAGTGGAAACTGCAACATGTGCAATTGCAGGTGATTTGTGCTTGTTCGTGGAAAAGGATCCTTACAATGAAGATTTAGGGGCTGAGCAACAAAACCTAAAAAAAAAACCGACGTCCAGATAAGAATCTGTTCATCTGCAGTCTGACAATTCCAGGAAAACTAGTGTTTAAACTGAAGCCAACTGCCAAACCCTGCCAAAAAATTTGCTTTATAATGATCTGCCATCACATTTATACTCCTGTTTAAGCTAGATTTACGTTTGCATAAAAGCACACAATTTTCACCGTTCAGTCATTAGCACATTATGTTAAATGAAAGATTTGCATATAAAAAAAAAATCTACTTACCTGGTGCTTCCTCCAGCCCCTTGCTACACAGCTCCATTGTCCCCTCTGTTGCAGATGCTGACCTCGCCAGGTTTGGCATCTTCTGCATGGCAGGCTCATGCGCAGAAGATCATGGTGAGGTAGTCATCTGCAAGAGGGGACCCTGGGACACTGGAGCTGAGGGACAGATTGGCTGCTAGGGGCTGGAGGAAGCCCCAAGTAGATATTTTTACTCAGACCCATCCTTCAAATGACCAAATTTAGTTTCAAGCATCTTAAATTCTAGTACAACTTAAAGAGAGTGAAGCGAGAATAGATCTCGCTTCAGACCTCATAGCTAGCAGGGGCATGCGTGCCCCTGCTAAAACGCCGCTATAGCGCGGCTTAATGGGGGTCCCTGTCCCCCCAAACCCCCTCCGAGCAGCGGGGGGAGCGCTTCCTGGTTGGGGCAGGGCTAACCGCCGCAGCCCTGCCCCATGCGCGTCTGTCAGACGCGTACCTCCGCCTCTCCCCCGCCCCTCTCAGTCTTCCTTCACTGAGAGGGGCGGGGAGAGGCGGCGATGCGCGTCTGATAGACGCGACTGGAGGCAGGGCTGCAGCCGTTAGCCCTGCCTCCAGGAAGATCAGCTCCAGCGACCTTTTTCCGACCCAGGTTTGCAGGGGGTGGGTTGGGGGTGAAGGGACCCCCGTTAAGCCGCGGGATAGCGGCGTTTTAGCAGGGGCACACGTGCCCCTGCTATATATAAGACCTGAAGCGAGATTTAGTCTCGCTTCAGTGTCTCTTTAAAGAACTTTAACCCAGGATTGAACTTCATCACAATCAGTAGCCGTGAAGTCTTATAAACTGGCGTTTATGAGCACCATGGTGGAGTAGTGGTTAGCAATAGTGCTGGGTACCCAATTTGTATCCCAGCCAGGGAACTATAGGCATGTAGTTTATATGGTCTCCGTGTGGATTTCCTCCAGGAGAGAGTTTCCTTCCACATCCCAAAATCAGATTAAGGCCTTGTTTAAATCTTCAGATGGCCGTGCAATCAGAATGCAACGCGTACGATTGCATGCCATCTGTGCTGCTACCTGCTGATCACATCCACTGACAGTGATTGGATCAGCTCTGCGCTTGTGGGCAAAATGCAGGCAGCAGTATGCAAGTGCATCATAGTGCTGCGCAGTAGATGTGAACGACAGAAGGGCTGTCTATGCCCTTCTGCCGTTATTGCATTCCCCCACATACGCTCTTCTAAATGTGCACGGAAGCGGGTATGTGAACGAGGCCTTAATGTGCCCCCCCTCCAGCTTGTAGGGATTATATTGTGAGCCACTTTGAGGGACAGTTATGTGACCATATACTCTGTACAGCTCTGGAAGAAGATCGTGCTAAATAGTTAATAGCACCTTTCCCATGAGAAGTCTTAAATAGATCAGAGCGGATACTGGTGTATGGCTATTGTGGTGAAACCCCTCCCACAGTGATGTCTGAACCTCACCACATTGTAGTAAATAACAGCAGTTTCCAACTGCTAAGCAAGCAGCAGCCCTCTGTGCATACAACTCAATAAAGTGGATCCAAGATGAACTTTTACTCATTGCATTATGGTGTTCCTTTCCTATTGTTTATAGGGCATTCCTCATGCCAAACACTTTAGATAAGATATATAGGCAAGTTACTTGTTATAGTTTTTCATCTCGGATCTGCTTTAACATTCCTCCGCAATCTGCCAGTACTAAAAATGCTGCCTCCTTTTGATAAATTTAAGTAAATCAGGGAATGACTTAAAAATGGGCAAACACTGAGTACATTTTTAAAAAAAGCAGTTTTATTTTCACTACAGCACGATTTAATATACTTCCGTTTTTTTCTTCCAAAACCTAAAGCTATATGTACTAACACTCTGGGCATTGTATACTAAATATTTGTAGCATTGCATACAAATACTAACAGTCTCCACTACAAATCAATGTTTACATAACCTAGTAGTTCTCCCAACCAAGACCAATTTCTCATGTGCAGTGCAAAGAAGTATACAAGCACCAAAACATTCTTCCTTTGCTTATGGGAAACCTAGTAAGTGCACTCTAACTGGTTTAAACAGTCAAACATGCTGTGCATCTTTCTACAGAAATGCAAATGTTCTGCATGTGTAACAAGGTAAACAGCAGCCCAGTTTAGAAGCTACAACATAAACAAGCATTTAACATTGTGACATGCATGGCAGTAGTAGCTGCAGAGAATGTGTACTGCAGTTTTCATATTGCACAGCTGCATCATCTTGAGATGCCACATTCATTACTATGCTGCACATTAATAAAAAAGCAAGTCCTTAGATATGTTGGCAATGTTCACATTGGCACCAAGAAAAAAAAAAAGGTACCCCAGAGCATTTAGAACACTCCCAGCCAGTACATCTGATGGTAGGCTGGTTGATGCAGTTGCAGAGACACCTGAACACAATTGATATTCAGGTGATCATGAGAAAGACCATGTCTACCAATAAACCGTGTGAACCAAGCTCTTCAGCTCAGGTCCCACTCTGCACCCAGCTTTTTAAAGGTGGAATTTTAAGTCCCAGCTGAGTGCCTCCCCCTCAACTTGTGAACAAGGCCTTTGGTGTTAACAGAATATGCTACTTTATTACAGTTGTGCAAACTGAAACATGTGCAGTACGCACATTTGTAACTACCCTCAATACCTGTTGAGCCAGTTCTCTTGTTGGAGCCAATACTAGAGCTTGGGTCTCCTTGAGCTCAATCTCCAGCTGCTGCAGGATGGAAATGGCAAATGTGGCTGTCTTGCCAGTACCTGACTGAGCTTGGGCAATCACATCATACCCTAAAAAAAGTAGGATACACATTTAATGTTCCCACATTTTACTTGGGTATGTGACCCAATATACATAAAGCAAGTGATCAGTAACAAAGTTTTCTCCATTTCAGGTCAGTCCCGAAAGATGGTTACCATCATTTCACTTGGAAATATTTCATATCGGGACGCTAAGCGCATTCACTATAATCAAGACCAGCTAATTTCTAGCCTCCAACACATGAAAAAAAAAAACATACCTTTAATGCAGGGAATGATTGCCCTTTGTTGAATGGCAGAAGGTTTTTCAAAACCATAAGCATAGATTCCTCTTAGAAGAGATTCTTTAAGATTCATATCATCAAAATTGTCAACGATCTCATTCCAGTTGCTCTGCAAGGAGAAAGCTTAATTAAAGGCTTGTTTGCGCTTTTTATAACAATTTATGGAAAACAAATCTATTCAACCAACCTCGATAACACCATCGGGGTCCATTCCATCTGGGCCGCCATGGTCTCTAAATAAAAAAATAAAAAAAAAAAGAAAGGATTCACTTAACAGATTTTTAACAATGCATAAACAAGCATTTAGGTTTTTAACAAGTGATCAGAAGAAAGCATTCTCTCCATATCAGGTCAGTCCCGAAAGATGGTTACCATCATTTCACTTGTTGCCAACTTGGAATGGGACATATGGAAAAAGTCGTCAAGATAAATTACATTTTCCATAAGCCACAAAAATTAGATCCAGAAGTGACTATCAGACCTCTATAGCCATTCTACTTCCCGTTTACACAGTCCATCTGGTAAGATTGCCCACATACAGCAATCTCACTATAGCGCTACAGTGCCCTTTGGAGGAGAGGGAGAATTGCAGCACTGAACCCCAGGGAGGCAAGTAAATTCTGAGCTGTCTCCAATGTTTCCATGGTGTGATTTTCTGCTTTTATACCCCAAAATGTGGAAATAAACTGCAAGGGAGGTTAAAGTGTACCAGAGACTAAAGTCATCTTATGTTTTATACTCACTTGGGGCATATACATCATAGACCCATGCATGCAACATAGCAGTGACTGCGCAAACCATCCAATAAGGGCCGGTTTCCACTGGTAGTTGCAGCAGTTTGTTCTGCTGTGCAGCCCAAATTGCTAAGGGCCCGTTTCCACTTGTGCAGAATCGCCGCTGACGAAATCGCATGCGGGTGCAATTCCACATAGGTTAGTATTTATGCGACCATGTCACCATTTTAACCATGTCACTGCATGCGTGATTTAAAACAAAATTGCAGTAAAACACGCATGCCAAAACTGCATGCGATTTCCCTATAAAATACATTAGCGGCGATTCGCATAGCGGTGTGCGAATTCTGAGGGCTCTTCCGTGCAGATTTCTCCAGCACAGAAAACTGCTCAGGATTACTGGCAAGTGGAAACGGGGCCATCCACTTGTATTGGCTATGCGAATCCGCATGCGGACAACTCATGCGGATTCACGATAGTGGAAACGGGCCCTAAAACTTGCAGGGCTATAATGATTTGGCAGCTTGCTACATAAAACTGCAGCATGCCACCCAGATTTGCATCTGAAGTGCAATCTGAATGGCAAGTCCATGTTAGGTATAGACAGCATTTCCTCACCCTTATCTGCAGGGAAACTTCAGATTTGTACTGGATTTGGCACTAGTGGAAATCAGATTCAATTAGAGGAGAGATTTGTCTCATCGAATCTGCCCATCATTGCTAGATGTATGGCTACCTGAATGGTTAAGTGTTCAATGCTGGCTCTTCCTGCTCAATAAGTCTGCACCTATTCAGTAGGAGACTGGGCAAAACTATAGAGTGCATCCTAGTGGCTTCAGCTCTGGTGCTTTGAGTCCACCAGGAGAAAAGCAAAATCTAAATGTGACTCATCTTGACCACCTATAGATATACTATAGCAGAATATCCAGTCAGATAAAACTGGTACTTTTTGGCAAGTTGAATCAGGTCTGCATGCTGAAATGTAACCTACTGTGAAGCACGAGGACGGCATGGTTTTTTAGAACCACAATGAAGTCATTTTCTGGAGTAAGAACCTATTCCCAAATCTGCAGTGTTTCCCTGCAGGCGAGAGGGGCAGGGAAAAGGCTGCCCATCTCTTGAATGGCCTGCCACCCATTGTTGCTGGCGAATCACAATAGCTGCACATGGCACAGCTCAGAGATTCAGGCTGTGACTAGCAGAACAGGAGCCACAACCTAATCGGCAACAACCATGGCTTCCAGTGGAAATAAGCCCTAAAATGTAATGCCCCATGACAAAAAGCTTGGTCTCAGACAAACTAAACCGATCCTCCCAAAAGGATAATCCCACAAAGCACATGGCTAAAGCATCAAAGAAGGTCTTAAAGTGGAGCTGAACTCTTGCACAGGACAGAAAGAAAACAAAAATGCACCCTGTATGTATAGAAAGTGTCACCAGTCATTCCCCCTCATTTGTGTTTAATCACATAATCTAATCTCTCCAGTGTCACCTGCCATAGCAGATAAGCTAATTTTAAAGCACAGGATGTTAACATGTCCACTTCCATGATAGCAGGAAGTAGAAAGGGAAGATTTGTTACAGCTGATACAAATCCTGAAATGTTTTTTCTTTGAAAGAAATTATGCTTTTGCGCACCTTTCAGAGTAGAGGGGACATTCTGAGTTCAGGTCAGCTTTAAAGGAAACCTGAGAAATCAAAGTAAACATTTATACGCAAGGTATACATCTAGCAATGATGGGCAGATTTGACCAAGAGACAAATCTCTAATGCTGGGAATAGACCATGTGTTTTTCCAGCAGATGGTTCAATAGATAATTTACAGCATGTCCGATCGTTTTACCGCTAGATTTCTCATAGAAGTGAACGGGAAAAAATCAAGCGGAAGATAAAAATCGAGTGGAAAAATTAATCGAGCGGAAAAAAAAAAAAAAAGCATTGTGTATTCCCAGCATACGATTGTTGGCTGCCCATACACTGCAGACAGATTCCCGATCAATATGCTGAAATTGATCAGGAATTAGCCTTGTGACAAGGGGCTCTATTCTCAAAGAGCCAAAAGTACCGCAAAATTTTAGCGCTAAATTCCCGCCAGCGGTAAACTCCGCATTTTTTCAGCATTCACTAACATTTTCCGCATGTTTGCCGCATGCGGGAAAAAAAGATGCGGAAACAGGCATTATTCATGCGGGAATCATGCGGTAAAAAAGTCGCATGAAAAAGTGTTTAAAAAAAAAAGTTAAAGTCCACCAAGCACAGCCCTTAAGCCTCCACACTTCATTAAAGTCAATGGGATGCGGAATATATCACCTACTACTTGTAGGTGATAAAAATTCAGTAATTAACGAAGAAATGATGCGCCTGAACATCTTTGAGAATTGATCTTTTATTGCGGAAAATACCGACTTTTGCGGAAATTTTACCGCATGAATCCCGCACTTTTATCACACTTTTTCCGCATGCGGAAAAAACAAGCGGAACATTTTGAGAATTCCAACTTGCCGGTATTTTGGGTGCAAACTTCCCGCATGTACTTTACCGCATGCGGGAAGTCTTTGAGAATAGAGCCCAATGCATCATACCACCTTGCCATCACCCCCTAATGTTAAAGGTCGTTACACAACCCCCCCCCCCCCCCCCCCCGTAAGGGCGGTGGAGTCTGAGCAATTTTGAGTATATTGAGTCAGTGGTTTCATAAATGATTTTATGTACCGACTCCACTGCCCTGCCTCCAGTGCAAGTTATACATTACTTGTCCGCAGCCTCTGGTGGCACTCCATAAATGCGTGCCATGCGGTTGCCTAGTAACGTGGCTGCATGTCTGACGTCACCCGCGCGCCTTTACTAGACAACCACATTGGGCATGTGTATGGAAAGCTGAGTGCACCCGGAGCCAGCGGACAGGTAATGTGTAACTTGCAATAGGGGGAATTTATTATGGGACAGCAGCAGGGGTTTCATTGATCTTACTGAAAATGCTGAAATACTGCAGTTACTTCCACGCACCCGATTGAGCAAGTAGGCGCGACATCTTGCAGCATGTGCCATTAACATGTGACAAATTTCAACGCAAAATTTGTCACATTCTCAGTCAAGCATGCACTTAGCGCTTGAATTTTCAATTAAAATAATGGAATGGGATGGTCAATCAGCCGCCTGATGTATGGCTACCTTTACTTGGAGCTTCCTCCAGCCCATCTTCAGGCTGTGGGCTCCCCTGTCTTCATAGGCTGCTCCAATCCACCACTGGCCATCCTGGAATATCTCGGCAGCTGTACTTATGCATGCGCAGCCTGGCCGCTCCCTTTAGGAACCATAGTACTGAACAGAACACTCCTGGCCACAGAGACCGTAACACCACGGCTGAAGAAATCTTCCAGGACAGCCAGCAGCGGTTCAAGGCGGCCTGGGGAGACTGGGGTATCCCATGGACTGAAAGGGGCTGAAGAAGCCCCAGGCAAGTATAAAAGCTTTGATTCCCCTCAGATGCTTTTTAAAGGGAACCTAAAAAACAAACAAAAAAAAAAAAAACACTATGCAGTACCAGCCACGCAAAGCATGTAACCAGATGGCGTGGGTTCATACATGTGTTCCGATCGCATGGCCTGGGTTTGGAAATCGTAACAGGGCCTCAAGGGCCCTTTTCCAATAGCAGCATTTTGCAATCATTCTGATAGTTTGCAGACCGCAATACAGTCCTGCCAGAGTTACTACAGTGTATAATATTGCACTTTGTCTAAGGCCCACTGCACACCTTGCATGATTGTTCCATTCCCAGATCAAAACAGAACTGATCCTAAGATGCAAATTAATCCGTTTGCATCCAACTATTCAAACAGATCAGTTCTGCACAATCCGCTGAACAGAACACAAGTTTCTTGTAGCACCCATTTCTGGACCGTTGAGCCCAGCAGAACAGAAACCGATGCGCTGCATTAGCATTGAGAAAATTGAACATTTCTTCACACTAGTGAAGAATCAGACTATTCCAAATAGAAATACACTTCGGGGTGTGGGTGGGGGTCCTGGGGAAACAATGTAAGCAGTGGAACAGAAAGTGGCAACTGATCCAATTGACCGGTGCTCAGATCCGTTTGCCACTCCAACACAAGTGTGAACCAGGCCCTGTACAGCATTATCTGCCTCCCATATTTAACTTTTCATTGTCCAACGCAGCATATGATGGCACTATATACAAATAAAAATATAAAAAGTTCCAAGCCTCATGATCCTCCAGAGGCCTTCCCAAAGTTTGTGGCTGCACTTGCCTGTGCAATAGCACACTTGCACAGGCTTTGGTGGAAAGACACTACCACCCAGGCCATCAACAAGTGTTGACAGTTTTTAATGACCACCTAGGCAATTGCTCAAACTGGGCATTATTTCCTTTACATGAAAATACATATGGCAGCCTCCATATCCCTCACATTAGGTGTGCCCTGAGACTTTAAAAAAATGTTTTAATCAGTCCTGATCACTGGAAAAATAAACTGTTCGAGGATATGAAAAAAAGCACAAGTTTGCATGGCTGAAACCAAGCTGACCTGATCCCCTTATACACTACCCAAACTTCTTCCCAACTACAGCTGGGCTCTGAGCTCGCACAAGGATATCTGCCCTGCAGTAAGGTGGAGACAGTGCGCAAGGCTGCCCTAGTTTTATAGGTCGATGAAGGAAAGTTGGTAACAGCCAGGCGTCCCTACTCCCTACCAGAGGAGCCCCTGATGAGAACGATGTGCGGGCCTCCCTCAGCGCCATGTTGTACCCACCCTGCGGCGCTGACAGCTCCAGTCCCGTCTCCTCCCCGGGCCTCTACCACAGACATAGCGGCGGATACCGGGACAGACACTAATAGTGTGAGCTGTCAGGCCCGCCCATCTCCGCAGCACACGCGATAAAGTGCGCTGCAGACTACCCCGCTGCAGTCCTATCACACATAGCCAGGCCATGCTGCAGCTGCTAATGCAGCATTGCCAGGGTAGGCCAAGCGGATGATCTCATGCATCACGCAGCACATCATAAGTCCCGCATTTCCAATCCCAGGCCTAGTCCCTTCCAGTGATCACAGCAGCGCCCGCCGGTACCACATAACTCACAAACCGACTCACAGTAACCCTCCGCGGCTAAAGGACTCTCGCCCCGCAACTCCCGCCACTTGCAGGGAAATACCTGGAATAGTCCGCAGAGCCGCCTGACATGATCCACACCACGCTTCAGAACTCAACTGAAAAGGACCAGATATGGTGGCGCCCGTCATTTATAGCGTCGGATCTACATTTCTGAACGGCGCAAGCATCCACAGGCTACATGTGAATACTTTTTCCAGTATTTTGAACATTGCGTTCGGATTTAGAGACAGCGCTAAGGTTTACGAAAGAAACTGAACCTGGAAAAGTTACCAGTTTCTCCTTTAGTTACATCTGTTATTGCGAGAAAGCGGCACTACTTTATCACGGCACTTTCCTCAAGCGCGGAAAGATATTGCAGCAAACTGTGAGTGGGTTATAGGTCTCTAGTCTATACGGGGTTTCTTTCCCCGGCCCGTGCTTTTGCAGCTAGGAAAGGCACGCCTTTCTTGCGGCCGGGGCTTTGACTGACGTGTGTAACGCTGACGTCATATACAACTTAGCTGAAGGCGAACCTGAGCTTAGAACTTCATCTCTGCTCTACAGCATATTAAAGAGAACCCGAGGTGCGTTTAAAGAATGTTATCTGCATACAGAGGCTGGATCTGCCTATACAGCCCAGCCTCTGTTGATATCCCAAACCCCACTAAGGTCCCCCTGCACTCTGCAATCCCTCATAAATCACAGCCGTGCTGTGAGGCTGTGTTTACATCTGTAGTGTCAGTCTCAGCTGCTTCCCCGCCTCCTGCATAGCTCCAGTCCCTTCCCTCCAATCAGCAGGGAGGGAAGGGATGCAGGCGGGGACTGGAGTTCTGCAGGAGGCGGGGAGAGCAGCAGACTGACACTATAGAGATAAACACAGCCAGCTCTGACAAGCTGTTTGTCAGCAGCGTGGCTGTGATTTATGAGGGATTTCAGAGTGCAGGGGGACGTTAGGGGGGTTTGCAGGGGCGTAGCAATAGGGGGTGCAGCGGTAGCGACCGCATCGAGGCCCTTGGGCCAGAGGGGCCCCGAAGGGCCCTCCCTCAACTACAGTATTAGCACTCTATTTGTCCTGTGCTCATAATAATCACTTTTATAGGTGCTATGGATAGCAGTAATCATTAACAAGCTGTTCCCCATCCCCTTCTTTCACCTCTGACACTGTAGTAGCCATTGGCAAGTTTTGGTGTGCCGTATCAGTTGTTATGTATAGAGTGCTAGGGGGGCCCCATTGTAAAACTTGCATCGGGGCCCACAGCTCCTTAGCTACGCCACTGGGGGTTTGGGATAGCAACAGAGGCTGGGCTGTATAGGCAGATCCAGCCTCTGTATGCAGATAATATTCTTCAAACCCACCTCGGGTTCTCTTTAAAGGGAACCTGAACAGAGTAAAATTATTTAAAATAAACTAGAGTGACCAGATTTTTGTAGGCTCAACCTGGGACGGGGTGAATTGGGGGGGGGGGGGGGGCGTCGAAAAATAGGGGGTGCGCAGCGCGCCGCGCCGAAAAATTTGGTGTCTGCAGCGTGCGTGAAAAATGGGCGTGGTCATGACATTCTATGGGCGGAGCTAACAGAATGATGCCACAGCGAGGCATAAGAAAGCAGTGTTTACGCCGTGATGTGGTCAAACGTGGATTCACATCATAGGTGTGCAGAAACTGTGTGATGCTATTTAATAGTATGCCATAACCGCAAAGCAGCAAACACAGCCAACTATGACCATTAAATAATAAATGCAGCAACAGTTACCCCAGACACCACAAAATAAACGCAATGGGCAACATTTCAGCACAAAATAATCGCATTGCGGGCAAACATGTCAGCATAAAATAAACGCAATGGGGGCAAACATGTCAGTACAAAATAAACGCACTGCGGGCAAACATGTCAGTACAAAATAAACGCACTGCGGGCAAACATGTCAGTACAAGATAAACGCACTGCGGGCAAACATGTCAGTACAAGATAAACGCACTGCGGGCAAACATGTCAGTACAAGATAAACGCACTGCGGGCAAACATGTCAGTACAAGATAAACGCACTGCGGGCAAACATGTCAGTACAAGATAAACGCACTGCGGGCAAACATGTCAGTACAAGATAAACGCACTGCGGGCAAACATGTCAGTACAAGATAAACGCACTGCGGGCAAACATGTCAGTACAAGATAAACGCACTGCGGGCAAACTTGTCAGTACAAAATACACGCAATGCGGCCAAACATGTCAGTACAAGATAAACGCACTGCGGGCAAACATGTCAGTATAAAATACACGCAATGCGGCCAAACATGTCAGTACAAGATAAACGCACTGCGGGCAAACATGTCAGTACAAAATACATGCAATGCGGCCAAACATGTCAGTACAAGATAAACGCACTGCGGGCAAACATGTCAGTACAAAATACACGCAATGCGGCCAAACACTTCACCTGCAAGAAAAGGCATTTACTCACCTGGCAGAAGATGTCCCCTCACGCAGCCGGCCTCTGGTGCCTCAGGTGCAGCTCCCCATGGCCTGGACGCAGGGCCGGCCCGCCCATGAGGCGGGGTGAAACGTTTGCCTCAGGCGGCGCTTCTGAGGGGGCAGCACCCGGCCGTCCGTGGGTGTGGAGTGCCGCCCGAGCTGGAGGTAATAGCGGGCAGGAAGGGGGTATTGGGGCTAGCGGCGGAGAGGGGGGTCGGACCCCCCCCTCCCTCGCCTGTGTCCCCCGTCCTCCGCTCCCCTCCAGCTTGTTATGCGCGCTGGCTGGCTGGCTGCGGCTGTAAGAGGCAACGGGCTGGGATCACTCACCTCTTCCTCGTTCCAACGTGCGCTCCACTGACGTCACTTCCTGCGGCGTAGCAGGAAGTGACGTCAGTGGAGCGCAGGCTGAACGAGGAAGAGGTGAGTGATCCCCGCCCGTTGCCTCTTACAGCTGCAGCCAGCCAGCCAGCGCGCATAACAAGCTGGAGGGGAGCGGAGGACGGGGGACCCAGGCGAGGGAGGGGGGGGTCCGACCCCCCTCCCCGCCGCTAGCCCCAATACCCCCTTCCTGCCCGCTATCCCCTCCAGCTCGGGCGGCCCCCCCCCACACCCACGGGGGGGGGGGGGGGGGGGGGGGGGCGCAGCGGCGATTTCTTTAAAGTTTGCCACAGGCGGCAAATGGTCTAGGGCCGGGCCTGCCTGGACGATGTTCAATCTCCCGCTCAGCCTCTCACAGGCAGAGCAGGGCTACGGCAAGATGGCGTCCGGAGGCGGAGCCCTGTACTGGAGACAAATAGTCTCCAATACAGGGCTCCGCCTCCGGACGCCATCTTCCCGTAGCCCTGCTCTGCCTGTGCCTGCCGGAGGAGAACATTGCAGGCTGGAGCGGGGCTGCGGGGAATGAACTAGCGCAGCGTCTAGTAGACGCTGCGGCTAGTTCATTGTACGGTGGCCAGAGTCCCGAGGCCGGGACGTCCCGCTGCTAAAAGCGGGACGTTTCCCGGGACCTCATGCAGCCTGGGACAGCGCCCCCCGAAGGCGGGACGCGTCCTGGGTAAAGCGGGACGTATGGTCACCGTAAATAAACACATGCGGTAACTTCAAATTAACATTATAGTTACCTTACCATCAGTTTCTCTCAGGAGCTCACCATTTACTTCTGACAATGATCCCTTCCAGTTCTGACAACATTTTGTCAGAACTGAAATATATCAGTTGCTGTCAGTTATAGCCAGGGCCGGCCTTAGGTTTCACAGCGCCCTGAGCGTAACCAGATTTTGGTGCCCCCCATTCATCCTCCTCACACGTGCGCGCACACGCACACAAGTACACACACAGGCCCATATGCAATTCACCATTTATCCTGAGAAATCACACAATTCACAGCAGATGTGTGGGTAGTGGCTGGTGGCTCGGTGACAGATAAGTGCAGGTAGTGGGTGGTGGCTAGGTGACAGCGCAGGTAGTGGCTGGTGAATGGATGACAGCGTGAATAGTGACTGATAGTGGGTGGTAGCTGGGTGACAGATAAGTGGTGGTGGCTAGGTGACAGCGCAGGTAGTGGATGGTGGCTGGGTGACAATGCGGGTAGCAACTGGTAGTGTGGGTGGGTGGGTGGCTGAGTGAGGGTGGTGGCTGGGTGACAGTGCGGGAAGCGACGGGTAGTGGATGGTGGCTGAGTGCCAGATAGTGGATGTTGGCTGGGTGACATTGGAGGAAGCGAAGAGTAGTGGAGGGTGGCTGCCAGGTACCAGATATTGGGGGTGGCTGGGTGACAGTGCGGGTAGTGCAGATTGTGGGTAGTGACTGGGTGACGATGGAGGTGGCGACAGGGAGTGGGGGGTGACTTATGACAGTGCAGGTAGTGACAAGTACTGGGGGGTGGTTGGATGACAGGAAGCGACAGGTAGTGCGTGCGGGGGGCTGGGTGATAGTGGGGTTGTGACAGGTTCTGGGGGTGACAGTGCAGGTAGCGACAGGTAGTGGGGGTGGCTGGGTGACAGTGCAGGCAGTGGGGGTGGCTGGGTGACAGTGCAGGCAGTGGGGGTGGCTGGGTGACAGTGCAGGCAGTGGGGGTGGCTGGGTGACAGTGCAGGCAGTGGGGGTGGCTGGGTGACAGTGCAGGCAGTGGGGGTGGCTGGGTGACTGTGCAGGCAGTAGGGGTGGCTGGGTGACTGTGCAGGCAGTGGGGGTGGCTGGGTGACAGTGCAGGCAGTGGGGGTGGCTGGGTGACTGTGCAGGCAGTGGGGGTGCCTGGATGACAGTGCAGGCAGTGGGGGTGGCAGGGTGACAAATAGTGCAGGTAGTGGGGGAGGCTGGGTGACTCACAGTGCAGGCAGTGTGGGGGGGTCACTTGGTGACAGTGCTAGGAAGTGGCATAATGGGAAACCCTCCCTCTGGTGGTAGTCAGTAGTAGGACTGCCAGTGTGCCAGGCAGCAGTTAAAGTCAGAACCTCTTCTCCCCTCCAGCCTCGCAGCCCAGCTCTTCTCCATGTGCAGGGGGCTGACCCTCTTTCCCCAGGCTGGAAGCTGGGCGGGCTTCACTGTTAGAGTGACAGCTCCCCGAATGCAGGCAGACATGAGGGAGGCAAAGCCTGATATTCCTTAGCCCCCCTCCTAGCCTGCCGTGTTACCCAATCACGCGGTGGGGGCGGGGCTTAGGAGGTGGAGCTAGCACCTGGGAAAGTGCAGATGGGTCTTCTAGAGGCAGCCGCAGCTCACAACAGTTTGATGGTCTTCGCCCCCATCACCCCCCGCGGCACCACGGGGCGGGGCGAGATGCGGCGATAGCGAGACGGACCCAGCCAGAGCCCGCAGCCAGGAGCCAGGCAGATATGCGGCCAGGGTGGCAGGAGCGCGTACGTACAAAAAGGGCGCCTGGACAAAAAGGGCGCGGGGTGTAAACTCTAAATAATAATTAATCATTAATAGGGTTTATAAATATAGTGTGCTATATTTTGTTTACAAATAATGTTTAACAAAATTATAAATCATTAAATAATGTTTATGAAATCGGAAATTGTGAAAACGTTAATCTTCCCTGTTTCAAAAGTTAAACTTATAATTACGTTTATAAAAAAACCAATAATATATGTTTAATTGTTATAATTGTATATTATTGTGAATAACCGTCATTTATGGTTTGTTCTTATAATAAAATCTGAAAATATTGTTTATAAAGATGATATAAATATAACTACGTTCGTAATAAGTGTTGTAATACATTAGTAATTATTACAAAAATTTTACTAAAACTATACCTAAGCCTACTCTTACACAGAACCCTACCTGTACCTATCCCTAACCCCTAGACTCCCCTGTTGGTGCCTAAACCTAAGACCCCCCTGTTGGTGCCTAAACCTAAGACCCCCCTGTTGGTGCCTAAACCTAAGACCCCCCTGTTGGTGCCTAAACCTAAGACCCCCCTGTTGGTGCCTAAACCTAAGACCCCCCTGTTGGTGCCTAAACCTAAGACCCCCCCCCTGTTGGTGCCTAAGTAACCCTCCCTGTACCTACCCCTAACCCCTAGACCCCCCTCTTGGTGCCTAAACCTAAGACCCCCCTGTTGGTGCCTAAACCTAAGACCCCCCTGTTAATGCCTAAACCTAAGACCCCCCTGTTGGTGCCTAAACCTAAGACCCCCCTGTTGGTGCCTAAACCTAAGACCCCCCCTGTTGTTGCCTAAGTACCCCTCCCTGTACCTACCCCTAACCCCTAGACCCCCATATTGGTGCCTAAACCTAAGACCCCCCTGTTGGTGCCTAAACCTAAGACCCCCCTTTATTATGTGGATAATAATGTTTTACTAATTGTGGATTCAAAAAATATTTTGCAATTTACGTTACGTACTGATCGCTTTATTTTGTGAATAATAATGTTTTACAAACAGTAAGGGATAAAACTTTAAATAATGTTTTAATTATTTAAATAAGATAAATATGTTTAGTATTTTCATAAACGTTATTCGGCACGGGTGCATTTTATAAACGTAAATCACCACAAGTTCAGTTATAAATCATTAAACATCGCCGGGCGCCGTTTGTAAACTTTATTTAGCTCCTGGCGCCGTTTATAAACTTTATTTAGCTCCGGCGCCCTTTTTTCCTACTCGGCGCCCATTAAACGCTATTTATTATGGGAGTGAATGGCGGCGCCCTTTTTGTCCACTAGCGGCATGCGCCCTTTTTTCCCAGCTCCGGCAGGAGCGCCCCCTGGAAACCGGCGCCCTGAACGATCGCTCCGGTCGCTCAGGTCAAAGGCCGGCCCTGGTTATAGCTGAGAGGACAACTGATGTGCCAGGTAATGTCTATGTTTCCCTATGGTTCAAGTGGGCGATGTTACAGTTTAACAGTGTGCTCACCAGAAAGCTGTTTTGGGGTAACGTCCATTTTCAAAATGGAGGACAGAGAATTCCCTTGATCACAGTGGACAAACGGGACGCGGGAGATGAGAAAGAGATTGAGGCGTAGACTACATGGGAGGTAAGTATGACTTGTGTATGTTTATTTTGAATTTGAATTTTCAGTTCAGGTTTTTCCTTTAACCTCCTTGCCGGTTATCCCAAACTCAGTTTGGGGTAACCTGCGCAGGAGGATTTCTCTGCATTCTTTGCATAATTTTTTTTTGTTACAAGCAGCTAGCACTTTGCTAGCTGCTTGTAACATCCGATCGCCACCGATCCGCCGCTATCCGCAACATCGCGCCCCCCCCCCCTCCAGACCCCTTGCGCAGCCTGGCCAATCAGGGCCAGGCAGCTCTGAGGGGTGGCCCGGGATTCCCTATGACATCCCGACGTCGGTGACGTCATCCCGCCCCGTCGCCATGGCGACCGGGGAAGCCCAGCAGGAAATCCCGTTCTGAACGGGATTTCCTGCTTACTCCGGAAGCGATCGGAGTGGCTGCGGAGCTGCCGCTGCTCAGCGGCTATCATGTAGCGAGCCCTGGGCTCGCTACATGATTTAAAAAAAAAAAAAAAAAAAGTGCTGCGCTGCCTCCTTGCCGGGGGAATTAGACCGGCAAGGAGGTTAAAGAAAAACTTTTATATGTTACAGATGATACAATTCGAAGAGATAACAGTTGTTTAGAATGACTAATTGTCTACCATTTATCTGCTAGCTTTCAAAACCTTTAAGTTTCTTCTACAGGTATATTTCAGAACTGATTCAGAACCAGTTCTGAAACATGCCTGAAGAAGAAACTTAAAGTTTCAAAAGCTTGCAGAGAAATCTTGTACAATTAGGGCCTTTCTCCACTCCCCTGCGATTTGATTCTGATCGCAAATCGCAAGGTACATTAAACTAATGGAAACTGCAGCAGCAATTTCCATTAGTGAGATCCGATTGCGATGCGATTTTGGTCAAAACGCAATTGTTGTCCTGCCGCGTTTTGGATGCCATTGAGCTTTACTATAATGAGTATAGTAGCTCAATCGCATGGTGGAAATTGAAACGCGATTGCAAACGCAATCGCGATCGCATTTCATAGTGGAAAAGAGCCCTTAGTCATTAAGGCTGGTTTCACAGTGGGACGTTACAGGCGCACGTTAGAGCAGCCTGTAACGCAGCCCACCGCACAGTAATGAAAAATCAATGGGGCTGTTCACAGTGCGGACGTTGCGTTACATTGTAACGCTGCGTCACAAGACAACGTACTGCATGCAGTACTTTAGACGCGGCTGAGCCGCGTTAGACTGCTTGCACATGCTCAGTAATGTTGGGGAGGAGCGGAGAGCGGCCAGGCACATGGCTAATTAATATGCACTGCACGTTATGACGTGCAGTGTTTACTTCCTGGAGCAGCCGCTCTGTGCGGCGATTGGCCGGCGGGACCACGTGATGCCGCATGCGCACAAGAGTGCGCATCACGGCATCACTGACGGCAGAGTGAGCTGCACAACGCGGCTCACTCTGACGTCCAGATCCAGCACCACCAGGCGTTGAGTTAGGGGGACGTTATGCGACCTTAACGCCCCCTCTAACGCAACGTCCTGGTGTGAAATTAGCCTAAAGGTATAGCCTAAACAACTTTTGTTGCTGTCTTTGGATTCTCTCCATGACTAATACCGGACCACACACAGCTGATACAAATCCTGCAATAAATGTGCAGTGTGTCTACTTCCTGCTTTCATGGAGGCAGAATTATCCTGTGTTTACAAATTATCTGCTCTGCCGTGGCAGAGTAGATTCCTGATCTGAAACAGCTGAGAGATTGTGGTGGGTGGTGATTAGGGGAATTAGACAGGCTAAACTCTGTAAATACATACAGGGTGCATTTCTCTCTGTTTTCCTTCTGTCCTGTGCAAGAGTTCAGGTCCAAAGTAAGTGGTAGAAAGGGGAGACGTTCTGGTTATTTATGGGGGTCTACGAAAAGGGAACATCTGGCTATCTGTATAGGGGGGGGGGTCTACTATGACAATTAACATACGGTAGTTACTATGTTAATTACATAGTAACCATGGTAATTAACATAGGAGCAGCCGCGCTAGTGAAGTATCGCAGTCCCGATACTTCATAGCAGCACCCGGCATTTAACGGAACGTGTGTTGCTATGTAAGCAGCCTGCGTAACTGAGGAAGGCCCGCTACACTATACGACTGCGCGTAGCGTGCAGCCCTGGATTTAGGTCATGCTGCTAGTGTCATGGAGCTCGCATTGCTGTAGCAGCGCAGCTTCATGAATCAAGGATGAAGTCTTTTTCTACAGTCGCACTGTTTATTTTTGAAAATAAATTGTAACTGGTGAAAACAGAACAGAAGTTTGCTCTGTTTTGTATAGCATTTTAGGTAAGAGGGCTTTTTGGTCCCTTACACAGTCCTAGAAGTTCTGGTTTACCATGAGCTTGCTGGGTAATCTGTAACTCTGGTGGAAACACTTGTTCCCAATGCCATTGATTCCCATAGGCAGGGCCGGATTTCTGGAAATGCAGAAAGGCCACGGCCTACGGCGATACAATCAGATAAGATAAGGGCGGCATGACTTGGAAAGAGAAGAGGTCATATGTCAAAGTAAATCATCTCTTCTGGTCCCGCAGCGCAGCCAGCCAGCCCCCTGCTCTGCTGAATTCCATAGTTCCCCAATCCCTGCTTCTCTCTCACACATTTCCTGATGTGTTATAACAATCAGGATCAATCATAACTGTCACCTTATAATCCATACCTCTGTATGATGGACATACAGATCGATGTGAGAAATACCAGAGATTTACATTACAAAGCATATAGAACTAAGTTCCGCTGAGTTTTAATGCAGGCATTTGCAAACATCAGTGAGCTCTGCTACATTCTTCACCTCTTTTACAGCTTTGACACTGACCCCAGCAGTTGTTAATTGATTTATCTAACCCTAATTTATGTTTCTCTTTTGTTTTCCTAGCTAGCAGTTTCAATTAACGCTTTCCTGACTCATTCTCTGTCCTGCTCCTACCATCTATGTGAACTGCAGGAATAAATATGTAGTTTGCTTCCCTTTCATTGCTAAACTGTCACCTGAGCTGTTACTACCTCTATGCTAGTGTGTATGGTTTGGCATCCTTCTTTCTTGTAGCAGTAGAGCCTTGTAGAATCTTAGCCAACAGCGAAAGCAGAGAGTTTTGAATCAGGATGATACAATTTATTGGCTTAAAAGACAGAGTAAGCTTTCTGCTAAGCCTTCTTCAGACTTTCAACACACCACCATATATACATTCAACATTCAAAAGAGATGCATAGATTTTTCAGCAAATATAAATAAATGTCATTCATATGCTTTAAAGTGGAGCTGAACTCTTGCACAGGACAGAAGGAAAACAGAGAAATGTACCATGTATGTATTTAGAGAGCCTGACTAATTCCCCCTCCTCTGTGTCTAATCACAAGTTGTAATTTGATCTCTACACTGTGTCACCTGACTGCCACAACATCTAAGCTCATTTGAAAGCACAGGATGTTAAAAAATATGTCTGCTTCTCTAAAAGCAGGAAGTAGACACACTGCAGATTTATTGCAGGATTTGTATCAGCTGTAACAAAGAAATGTTTTTATCTAAAGGTTATGTTGTTGCATATCTTTTAGAGCAGAGAGGAAGTTCTGAGTTCAGGTCCACTCTAATTACAACAGAACATCCAAAGTGGGTCTTGACAGGATGTTTGCTACTTGCCTGTTCTCTGTTTTGGATGGACTTTTCTCCATTGCACTGCCCTGCCAGTTGCCACCTGTTGGTGGCACCTACTGCAGCCAGTCGCACAGAGGACAAAGAAGCGGCGCATGCTCTGGCCACTCGCGCTCCCTGTAATTTCTCGCTCCTGCCCAGATGTGCACAGCAACCGAGGCCGGTACAGTGTTATGCATTCTTGACAAGTACCGGTCACACATCAGCGTCATTTCTCAAGTATGCATGCCCAGAACACTATCGGCTGCTGTGCACATTCGGGCAGGAGCGCAAATTACAGGAATTATTTGTTAAATGGGGGGCAGAGCAGCACAACTGAAATTAGCCCATTCAAACCAATGATCGCTAGTCAGAGTGTTGGACAAAATATTTTTTGGGGGGGAGGGGGGGACACTTGGTGGCAGCAGGCCTAGGGCACTGGAAAGTACAAATCCAGCCCTGCCCATAGGGTCGTGCACCGTACCGTATCACGCGCACTGGACAGCAACAAGCTGCAGCCTCTGCATCGCCCAGACAACTTCCGTCGCATTGCGTCGCACCACGGGTACCGTGGCCTGTCTCAGACATTAATGGCCACTGTAAAAAGCCGTGGCGGAGGAGAGTACCATGACACGGCGGGGTAAGTATGAAAGGGACCTCAAATACCAGCATCTTTCTGCGTAATAACATATTACATCCGTTCCTTGCATAAAGGATAAATATTGTCTACTGGAATGCAGGCATGCTGAGAAATGTAGTCTGAAATCTACTGTTCTTCCTACTTGTATGTTGCATGGTCTCATAAACGATTGACTATCTGCATCCACAGAGGAGAAGGTGAGGTCTGTTGTGGGTTATGTTAAGCACATGTGGCCCATGTGCTTAACATATTAAACAATTATTATGTCCACCACTTTATATTACTTTCTCTACCTGACTGTATTATTTAATGTTTTATCTAGTTGGGCTTAACCACTTCATGGCATGAGCTGAGGGGTACAAATCCGAGCGTGCGTATGTCCCCTCATAGTGCACATGCACTTTAGCAGAATTTCTGGACATATATAAACATCCTATTTGTGTTAAAGTTGCATATATAGGAAGTTTATAAGCATACACTTTACAGGACGAAGCTATCTAAGTGAATACCTCTTGTCTGGCTGGTGTGCTGTGAACCAAGCTTTAGGGCCCATTTCCACTAGGAGCGGTGCTACATAGCCGCATCGCACCGCGTGTGTGGTGAAACACATGCACGCCAATGGAAGAGTTTCCACTGCGTGCATGTGGTGCGGAGCGGTGCGGAGCGGAGCGATCCGAGAATCTGCAGCATGCTGCAGATTCTAACACGGCCCCATCCGCCCGCAGCCGCGTTCCATCTCCTCCATTGACTTCCGCATCGGGAGATGCGGAAGTGATGCGGCCGGCGGTGGAAGTGATGCGATGCGGCTAGGTAGCCGCATTCTCATCACTTTGTAATGGAAACCGGCCCTTAGTGGTTTATCTAATTCTAATTCTCAGACATTCCCTCAGATTGTATTTTATCCAAGCCAGTTGGGAGACAAAAAGCAGAAGATGTTGGTGATTGGCACTCCTGCCTGGCAGGACGGGGTTCAAATCCTTGCAATGTTCACATGCTTATTCTTCCTCCAATATCTTCCATAATCCACCACCAATGCCCTTACTAGCAGGAATGAGAAAAGACTGAGGGCCGACTTCCACTGCTGTGATGCAAGTATGCAGTCAAATCTCTGAACTCAGAACTTCCTCTCTGCTCTAAATCCAACACTGGACAGGCAGCAACATTAATAGAATATAGAAAAAGGAAGCACATCAGTACCATATAGATATGAAAGAGAAAAACACAAGCAGCTTAAAACCATAGAAATGGTCTCATTCACTTGTAAACGGTAACCTGATCATTAATACACTAGTACATCAATTCTCAGCGATAATAGACTATGAACATTGATGGGTGCAGTAAATAACCACTTGGAAGCCCTTCTTCTGTATATCTAAAGGAGGCCACACACGATACAATAAAATTATCCAATGTTACGCAATTTGATTTAAAAAACTGATTGGTTGTGTAGAAAAATCTAAAGCTTTTTTCCTTTATTCGTTTGAGAAATATGATCCAATTTCCCTTTTATTGTCCATAAAAGTTGATCAGGAGTGATGGTTGATTTTTTCTGATCAATCTTTCTGAAAATTGAATGGTGTAGGGTAGATTGTGAAATTCTTGATTTAAAGTTTGAAAAGGGAGGAGCAATGACCTCACTTAAGCACCCAAATACAATTCAAAAACAAAAAGCAAAGGAATATTTTTCAAGTAAACATAAAGCATCCAATGGCATTATGTTACTTAAAAGTCCTTAGGCAGCTAAGGACTTAATTAATTGTTTTATTGTACTCATTAACAAGAAGTAAACAATACCTCTTCATCAACAGAGGGGGTGGGGAATTAGGACAATTTCTTCAAAGAGCTTTTCAGAGGGTATGTGTGAATACAGCATCTGTGACTCTTGTAAATGAGGAAGGGAAGGGGGGACATAGTAACTCCTATAGCTATTACAAGCCAGGATAAATTCCAGTGAAAGAAATGGTGCTTAGTTCCCTTTAAGTAACCAAGTTGATAGCAAAGAAGAGTAATGCTCATCCACTGAAGTTTCCCATAGTTCCAAGTACTAACACAAGATATGCTCAGAGCAATGTGATGTAGCAAGGACCCAGTAGACAGATGCTGATTGTATGAAAAGTACATCCAGCAAAGACATGTTTATATTGATTATCTGATATTGAAAGCGTAGAAAACCAGAGTGATCTCACTCAACCAGTTAAACAATATATATGTCCCAGAATCAGGGCTGTAATGTGGGAATTGTAGATGCTGTAAGAAGAACTTTGTTACCTCATGTGCACATTGGGGATGTTGTTAGTTTACTCCATAACTAGGGAATTTTTAACAGTTTTAAGATGTTGAAAAATGTAGTTGATTTTAAGTAATGTAATGCAGTTGAATACACTTGATTTAAAGGCCCAAACAATTTTTCAGTTTTCAATCATTCATTGGGATTGGGCAAGAATTAAATTGTGTGACATATTGGTCAGATTTTTACATGTTACAATCAATCAGAAAAATTGATTATAATTCTTGAATTGACAAGATATATAAAAATGATGTGGTTTGTGGCCACCTTTAGGATGCGAGAGCAAAACAGAGACCCCAGAGGAAAACCATACAAGCATGATGATGGGGAAACTCACACACTTGATGCAGATATTGTGCTGGGCCTGATTTTATCCAGGGACTCCGCTCTGTAAAGTGAGAGTGCTATCCACTATCCCAACAAATATTTTACATATTCATTTAAAACTATGCTAAACACTGTTTGGTATGAGTTATGTGGAATACAAATAATAATAATAATAATAATAATAAAACATTATTATGAACACTTGCTGAAACAAAAACACAGTGGAAAAATGTTTGAGTCACTATACCACTGAACTGCATAGTAGTGTTTATAAGCTTGAATGAGCTTGTGCTGATTGGCACACGTGCCTAGCAGACTATCTACTACCAAGGTTAATGGGGTTACCACTTGTATTCCTGTAGGCCAGGGTGTGTGCTTTCCATGATGCCTTCCTCCCGCATGCACGTATTGACATTTCCTGTGCAGCAGAAAGCAATTATAGGAATTCAACCACAAGTAACATCCAGCATATCGATTATAAAATGCAAGTTCTATTTAAATTTAGATGACAATGATAGAAACCAGTTATACTATTTCTAACCAGTGTTCCTGATTCAAAAACCTTCTTTCTTACTCTTTCTATTCAATACGGCAGGGCTGTGGAAATCGAACACTTTCATTCCAGCGCAGGAGATTTGGGCGCAGCCGGCGCCACTATAGGCCGTAATAGAAATTACAGCTATAGCGGCACACAGTGAGTAACTTAGGTGCCGTCAGAAGACTGAGCTAAAGTTACTTATAAAACACTATAATTCGGCCTCCAGCAATTGCTGTGAGCTGAATTATTTCATTCCCCACCATCCATGGTGGCCTGGAGGGGGAATAGTATTTAACGCCGCTGGGAACTTGTGCAGGAGCAGGATAAGTCATATACCGCCTGTATCCTGCACCCAAGTCTTCCACGCTGATTCCTTTCGTACGCTGTGGAACTGGTATATAAACCCTTCATCTCTCTCGGCAGTTTTACTTATGGTACGTACATACAAAAAAGGTGCACGGAAAATTGAGCGCCCAGTAATGCCGATAGTAAAATATTGAAATTTAATACCAATATTTTACTATTAAAGTGTAAAATATCAATATTACATACCAATATTTCACCATGGCTAAACTTAAAGGAGTACTGTAGGGGGGTCAGGGGAAAATGAGTTGAACTTACCCGGGGCTGTTAATGGTTCCCCGCAGACATCCTGTGCCCGCGCAGCCACTCACCGATGCTCTGGCCCCACCTCCGGTTCACTTCTGGAATTTCAGACTTTAAAGTCGGAAAACCACTGCGCCTGTGTGGCCGTGTCCTCACTCCTGCTGACTTCATCACGAGCGTACTGCACAGGCCCAGTATGGTCTGTGCCTGCGCAGTACGCTCCTGGTGACATCAGCGGTAGCGAGGACATAGCTGTGCAGGCACAGTGGTTTTCCGACTTTAAAGTGAACCTCCGGACTAAAAATCGACTCAGCAGCACTAAAAAGGCTTGGTGTTTCTTTAACAGTTTCACAGCATCAGAACTTTGTTTCTCTTATACAAGCCTCATTTTTAGCTGCACAGAAGAAAACTGCCCGGGCTTTTTTCCCGTGATGCTGTGCAAAGCATGATGGGATTTCTGATTTTGTTGTTCTCGTTCTGCTGTTTTGGTGCAATTTTTTTTTTTTTTTTACATTTTGAATTTGACATTTGAAGCCTAGCGTGTGCAGCTGGGAGGGGTAATCAGGACACAGGACAGTTGGAACTGTGTCTCCTGCTCCTTGTCACCTCCTTTCAACCAAAAAGATGGCTGCTCCCATGACAAAGATGGCAGCCCCCATGAATCACATACATTTGCCTGTTCTTTTAAAACAGGGTGGGTAAGAGATTATATTATCTATCTATTCTAATTAACATAACTAATGTAACTTGGTGACCGTATGTTTGTTTAGGCTGAAATTCCCCTTTAAGTCGGAAATTCCAGAAGTGAACTGGAGGAGGGGGCCGGAGCATCAGTGAGTGGCTGCACGGCACAGGATGTCTGCAGGAGACCATTAGAAGCCCTGGGTAAGTTCAACTCATTTTCCCCCGACCCCCTACAGTATTCCTTTAAGCTTACTCTCACACAGAACCCTCACCCGACCCTAACCCTAAATACCCCCGCTCAAACTACCTGCCTGATGCCTATCCCTAAACAACCCCCTCCCCCCCCCCACACGCACGCGTGGGTGCAAGGCCTTCATGTTGATTACCCCCAATAAGCATAACTACACATATTTACTCACAAATAATCACATATACAGTTTAGGCCCCTTTCACATTATGGTCTTGTGGCAAGTAGTCACAAGAGGCCGCTAAGTCACTAAAAGTCTATGAAGCACATGCATCAAGAGGTTCAAAAACCTCATTGAGAAAGAACTGCCATAGCGTAATACTGCTAAAATGTATTTATTGTTAAAACGCAATTGCACTGACATGTATCCTCATAAAACCATCGCATGGAGTAATTTGTTAGACGGGCTCTCCCCCGTTCAGGTGGCCAGGCTGGCAGGCTCGTCTGTACGTCTGTCCCCAATCCTCCGCTGCGCACACGGAATGAAGAGAGGCCGCACGTGTCCTCCTGTCACCGCTCACACTAGCTTGCACCAATCCGCTTCCGCATTGAACTCCGCCCTATCGATTTCGTCACACAGTGACTCATCAGGGGCATGCACCTGCTCCGCCTGCAATTAATACAGAATGTCGCTGCAAGGCTGTTAACAAACCAACCCCGCCATGCGATGGTTTTATGAGGATACATGTAAGTGCAATTGCGTTTTAACAATAAATACATTTTAGCAGTATTACGCTATGGCAGTTCTTTCTCAATGAGGTTTTTGAACAAGAAAACTGACTGTGTATGAAGAATCTGGGGTGATCTGTGAAGGCTCTGTGATGGAGAGGTGGGGGACGACCCGGAAACGGTCCCAAGGCGTATATAGACCATTGGTTGGTCTAGGCCAGCGGTGAGTGGACTACAAAGGGTGTTGGTGGAGGTCTGTGTATTTGATCAGCAAGCATATCTAACGTTTGAACATTGCATCCCCTTATGGAGAAGGAAACAAACCAGTAGCAACAATTTGCAATATTAGGACCTTGGCACTTGGACTTTTTTACTGTGGTGGTACAAGGACTTTTTAGATCATTTTAGAGGTTATCTATTATAGGTTTAGGTGAATGCATTTAGTAGCATCATTGAATTGTGACATAACATAATTGTGACATAACATAAGTCTTTGTGCTGAAAACTTAGACACCTTGAGCGCTACCTCTTGATGCATGTGCTTTTTGTTTAGAAGAGGAGGCGAACAGGTGCTTGTTTTTTTGCTGTACACCTGCTGTGAGCGCTTACCTCTTTTTAACCTCCTTGGCGGTCTGATTCTTTCCAGATTTTAGGGTCTAAAAGCGGTGCAATTTTTTTTCACTCTTTCAGACCCTAAAACCTGAAAAAAATCATTCTGGCAGGGAGATCTGCAGCAAAATAAAAAATTTTTTACCTTCCTGGGCTCCTGGGCTGCAGTTTTCTCTTTGTCCACAAGATGGCGCTAATATACATATAAACGAACTTCTCTATATTTCTCTAATATAGAGAAGTTCGTTTTCAATGTTAGCCCCGCCCCCGATGACGTCACGCTGCCACCACCGCTCTGCTGCCACCACCACGGCTGCGCTGCTCCAACTGGCTGCCGGGTCCCCGGAAGAATAGCGGGGACATGGGGGATCCCGGCGGCCAGGGAAAGACCCCACACTGCCGGGGAGAGAGGCTGGAGTCCCGCTGCGCAGCGAGATCGCGCGCGGGACTCCACAACTACAGGTAAAGCTCTGCAATGCCTACCCCGACCTGAGCTCGGGATCACCGCTAATAGCTTGTTTTTTCTACCCGAGCTCAGGTCGGGAAAACCGGCAAGGAGGTTAACGGATAAAAGTCTATGAAGTCTATGGTGACTTTCATACTTAATGCAATGTGACGTGCTGCAACGGATGTACTTAAATCGCCACATACCCACTTGCAAAATCATGCGCTCATTAACACATGATCTGTGCCTACCGCATGGATTATGCAGTAATGCAAGGCTATGGCGGCATGTTAAGTGTAACCGGCAGAGAGCGATATGCATGCGCGGACTGACAGGGATCCCGGTGACGTACTTCCTGTTCAGCAGGGAATAGGTCACTGAACAGGGTCAGGCCTATGCATATGACCCTGTTGGCACACTCTACAGCAGGATCATATGAGGTATTAGCTCTTTATTTGTCCTGTGCTTGTAATTATCACTACTATAAATGCTTTGAATTATAATAATCATTAACAAGCTGTTCTTCATCCCCTTCTGGCACCTCTGACTCTGTGGTTGTCCTTGGCAGGTTTTGGTGTGCCGTATCAATTGTTATGTATAGAGTGCTTGGGGGGGGGGGGGGGGGGGCAT